>NC_141893.1:34324288-34325857 GCF_030686135.1 Camelina sativa
ACCAACCCTCGACCGACCCTTCTATCGACCCTCTCGACCCTCGATCGACCTTCTATCGACCCTCTCGACCCTCCATCGACCCGCGATCGACCCTCGACCCTCGACCGACCATCTCTCGACCCTCGACCCACGACCCACGACCGACCATCTCTCGACCCTCGACCGACCCTTGACCGACCCTTGACCGACCCTTGATCGACCTTCTATCGACCCTCTCGACCCTTGATCGACCTTCTATCGACCCTCTCGACCCTCGATCGACCCGCGATCGACCCTCGACCGACCTTCGACCGACCTTCGACCGACCCTTCACCGACCCTCGACCGACCCTCAACCGACCCTTGACCGACCATTGACCGACCCTCGATCGACCTTTTATCGACCTTCTATCGACCCCCTCGACCCGCGATCGACCCTCGACCGTCGACCAACCATCTCTCGACCCTCGACCCACGACCGACCATCTCTCGACCCTCGACCCACGACCGACCCTCGACCGACCCTTGACCGACCCTTGACCGACCCTCGACCGACCCTCGTCCGACCTTTGATCGACCTTCTATCGACCCTCTCGACCTTCTATCGACCCTCTCGACCCGCGATCGACCCTCGACCCTCGACCGACCATCTCTCGACCCTCGACCCTCGACCGACCCTCGACCGACCCTCGACCGACCCTCGACCGACCCTTGACCGACCTTCTATAGACCCTCTCGACCTTCGATCGACCCGCGATCGACCCTCGACCCACGACCGACTATCTCCCGACCCTTAATCGACCTTCTATCGACCCTCTTGGCCCTCGATCGACCCAGGACGCATCCGGACGACATCCGACAATTTCAGGACGGCATCAGGACGGTATCAGGCCGCATCCGGACGTGATTTTTTTTTTCTTTACAATTTAGACATCTACATAGACATCTAGCACTCTTCATAGATTTTTTGTTCCAATATTTCTGATCCCAAAACAATCCATCCCAGCTCAAGTGTTCTTCACTATTGAGACATTTCTTTATTTTCCCAAGTGTGTTGTATAACATCCCTTGACAAGCACTCAAGTCTCAAATCTTGTTTTTTGTTCCTTTTTACCGTGTGTTGTTGATCATAATAACAACCCTTTATGACCTTCAGCCCAAGTCTTTCTTCTTTAGTATGTGATATGCTCATCATTGTTGTGTTTGGGCATCTATCTTGGCAAGCACTTGGAGCAAGTCTCCTTTAGTGTGTGTTGTTTTGGACCAAGTACATCTTTTTTTTTTTCTCCCAAGTGTTACCCGCCTCATCCTCCCTCCCCCTAGGCACATTTGCGAGTGTTTGGCCGTTTGAACCGACTTGGCCATAATATATAGGGAATGCTACCAAGTGATAATCTGAAACCTCCGGAGATTAATGCGGATAAACTTGAAGATTTTTTTGAAAGGAGAGGACTTGGTTTGTTTTACAAGTAAGTCTTTGGGGCTCTTTGTATTGTAGAGTGTTTGGGGAGGGTCGAATCTTAGCGACAAAGGGCTGAATCTCAGTGGATCGTGGCAGCAAGGCCACTCTGCCACTTACAATACCCCGTCG
>NC_141893.1:34325957-34361714 GCF_030686135.1 Camelina sativa
CATTGCCTTGATTCCACGATCACACTTTGCCTTTACCTGCACCACAAACACATATTGCAATGCATGAGTATTTAATAAACACTCAGTAAGGCAATCCTCCCATCTACTGGGCTATACACACAAGCATTAGAGTCATCTCTAACCATCAAACAACAATCAACAAACAACAAATAACAAACCAGGATTCTGCATCGACCGACACCAACATGCATCGACCGACACCACATGGGGATGCATCGACCGACACAAGGGCTGCATCGACCGATGCAAGTTACACATGCATCGACCGACACCCAACTGCATCGACCGACGCAGGCTCGACATAACACGAAAACCCTATGTTTTACGCGCCGTCCTCGCACTTGCATCGACCGACGCAAGATATGCATCGACCGATGCAATGTCGAGCATCGTGTTTTCCCCGAAGCTTCTCGTCGGATCTTTGTTCCTACAACCACAAAACTCGATCCCAAGCCACAAGAAAGCTTCCAAACGTCCCAATTATCAATCTAACAAGTCTAACATCACACAACAAGCAAATTAGAGAGTTCTCTAGCTTAGATAAGCCATGGTCCTGCACTTACCTTTGCCAAGACGTATCTGAACCTTAAACCAATAAGAAAACACTTCCAGGAAGCTCCTAGAACGATCCCAGCTACAGATCTCTACAGGAACAGCCTCAAATCCACAGAAAACACCAAGAACACCAAGAACGCACTTTCTCTCTTTTGTTTCTCTCAAAAACGGCTAAAACTCGCCGAATGAGACAAAACACTCGACTTAAGGGTTTCCTTCTCCCTTTGCCCAAAACGTAGCGTTTAACTTAAGTCAAAACACAGAAAATTGAACCTGCATCGACCGATGCACCATCTGCATCGACCGATGCAATCCCCAAACCGGGATTTCGGTTCACGGATGTTACAATAACAGTTCAAAAAGTTGATATATATTATCATAATGCATAACCTAAAGATGATGCTTTCAGGGGGAGAAATATGATTATATGCGTGGTTGTACTTTTTTTCCCTTATCATGGTTTTTTAGCCATTGGGTTTTTGCATGAAAGGTTTTTAACGAGACAACAAAGAACACGCGAAGGATAAACACCTGAAGAGGAATATTATGATTCTAATGGTGAAAGACTATCATGTTCAAAGTCTTTGAAATACATTGATGAGATCGTGAGAGATGAAGATAATGATCAAGATAAGTCATTTAAGAGACCAATATCTTGCAGAAGAATGGTGATGTACGGTGATATACATGTCCTACAAATTTGTTCAAGTGAAGATTTGGCGAACCATTTACCAAGGCGTTTTCAACCACTACGTCAAGAAGTTATTTCATCAAATTGGATTGCGACATTTTGAAGATTTCAAGTGATGTACTCAAGAGGGGGAGTAAAAGCGTGTTGCACTCTTTTTCCCTTAACCATGGTTTTTCCCATAGGGTTTTCCTGGTAAGGTTTTTAATGAGGCAGCATCTCACATGCGCATTTGGTACTACATTTTTATAATGGTCATCCAAGGGGGAGTGTTATGAATAATTATATTATTGTATGGATGTCCATTATCGGCCCATTAGTATAAACCCTAAACCCTAATATTGTATCCTCTATATATATGTTGTATCCTATACAACAGATGAATAATACAAGAGAACAATTCCCTAAACCTTTGTTCTTTAACATGAGTATATTTGTTAATAATTACAATGGTTTATACTTATGGAAAGTAAGTTAATTAGATTATCAGTCTATTCTCTATATATACATGTGTAATCCTTATTGTATATTTCATGAAAATCAATATACTATTTCCTAAACACTAAGGTGTTCATCTCTCATCAACATTTCTACATGGTATCAGAGCCACAATGATCTAACGATCGGCTCTGTTCCTATTTCTAAGCTATATGATTCTTTCTTTTATATATATATACTAGATTAGGACCCGCTCGATGCGCGGGTTTTAAAAATGTCTACTAAAATAAAATTTTAATAGAATATATTACTATTTTTTGTACATAAAATATATTTTTTCCAGAAACAAATATATAAATATTCTTAGTTAGAGATAAGTTTTTACTTTAATAGACTAATTTATATTTTCATATTTTAAAATTATTATTACAATTATTACAATAATCTAAAGCTATATTATGAGCCACCAAAACTTTTTTAAACATTAATCATTCTGAATAGTATTACGGGAGGTGAAACCCAGGACCAAGCAAATAAGTAGCTAGTCAACCAAGGACCAATATTGGCAAATCTTAAAAACGTTCTGCAACTTATTCATGTTTTACATGGAGTTAACCCGTCAAAACATCATCTTATTAGAATCCACGTACAATTTTACTATATGTTTTACCACTAAAAATTTTTTTACATCCAAAAATATTTTATTGTTAAAGTTTGCTCTTTAGCACCACCTATAAAATGACTTTGTGAAGAAATTAAACCAATTTTTGTTCATTTACTTTCAATTTGACGTAGTTCTTTTTCACCACTAAAAATTGTTTGTGACAGTTTGTATAACCTCTAAAATATTTCTAAAATTGTTTACTCAAAAAATAATATGGATAAAAAGAAAAAATATTTGTACGATTGCAATGAGTTTATGACCAACTCAATAAAATTTGAGAAATTGAAAGATTGTTAATTTGACATAATAAAAATAAAAATTGAAAATTATAAGCACGATGATATATGAGTCTTAGATGATTTAGAGATAAAAAAAATATAAATTAAAAAACAAATTAAAAATACTACAACATTAAAAATATTTAGAAAAAAATAAATATTGATTTTACATATCCTTAACTAAAAAAATCAAAATAATATAAAATAAATATTTTAAAATCATAACGAATCTTATTATATAAAGATGAAAATAAATTTAATAAAACAATCTAAAACTACAACAATAAATTTTAAAATACAGTATTAGATAAAGAAGACACATATATAAATCTTCCTTTTATTCTTGGATCAACATATTAATCTTACCTATTCCAAATTGAAAAATGAGAAAGTAAGAGAAAATTTTGGTTTTAAAAATATGAGACGATCTATGTTTATATAGAAGTGAGTATTTACATTTTTTAGAATTAATAATTTACTGTATATTTTCCTTAATCCTTTTTCTATTTTTTTTTGTAGAATTAATTACTTGAAATTAAAAATAAGTAAACAATGTTACAATTTCGAATTTTATGAATTAATATATATAGTCTACTTATAATTATTTTTAAAAACTTTTGAATTTTTGTAATTTTGTTTAAAACAATTTTTTTTTGTTTTTAGTCGTAATCTTTAAATCTCCTACTAAATATTAATTTTCACAAATATTAAAATCTTAGATTGATGACTTGACACGTGTCAAAATCTTGGTAATGGCTAACTTTCAAAACCCAACTTTATATAATAAGATTTTTTTGTTAAGCCAAGTGCTTCCACATTCAAGTTCATCATGAACCTCTAAATGTATGCCATCGAGCTTCTTTTCTATCATCTTAGACCTCTGAATCTAGCCGATCGCTTCTCTTTTGTAATTTTTATTTTCAAGCCAAAAGTGCTTCTATCATTCAAGCTTATTATAAGCCTCTAAATCAATCCAAATTTCTTTTGAACTAAAAAAAAAAATTGTTGTTATTATCGTTTCCTCAAGCTGCTTCTTTCCATTTAATTTTCTGAAAAAAAAAATTTCAATATTTTTGTCGTTCTTTTTGTTTTCCTTGTAAAAAAAAAACCCCCATCGGATCTCCTTCCATAACCAAGCAAACTCCAACCCTCTCAAGTCTCAACTCTACAATGATCTCTCTCCTATAAAGACGTTTCCAGATCTGGCTGTCACCACCAACGACGTTGTGTCCATTCGTCGTCTCAGAACCTCTCTCGCACATTCATCAAACGTTTCTATGAGAACTCACACCATCATTCGTACATCCGTATAGGGAGCTAAGACAGGCCGTCCGTACGGCTCAGAGATCCAACAAGTTAAGCCCATGAAGAGAAGCCTCACCAACGGTCACACACTCTCTAGATCCTTCCTCTTGGAGCCGTTTGCGAGTTGATACAAGTGGGAACCCAAGTCAATTAAATATCACATGTTTATGTTAAGGAGATGTCACTTTCCCATGAGTAATTGTGCATAGAATCTTGTATAGGATATTCCCTTTGTATATTATCTATATGTAGCTTGTACCCATGAACTAAATGAAGTAAGAAAAGAGACTATATCTTTCTCCATTACACTCAATAAATCACACACTTCTTTTACTCTGTTCTACTCTCTGCACGACTCTACACTACCTCACAATCTCTCCATATTCTACTAGTTACCTTTGTCTATCTTAAAACTTACATGGTATCAGAGCAGAAAGCTCCTTTTTCTATAGATCTCACACCCAACAAACACTTCCGCTTAAAACTCTCTCATCTATTCAGCTAAAAATGTTCTCTTCATCTTTACTCGTTGGACATTACCCTTAACCAACAGTCAGTTTATCATGGAGAACATCAAAACTTTGATTGTTCCAGTTACTCTCAAAGGAGAGAACTACTTATTGTGGGCAAGAACCACAAAAACAGCCCTATGTGGCCGAGGGCTTTGGTCCCATATCACTACAAGTGAAGCTCCAAAGGATAAAAAAACTGAAGACAGCAAGGATCTTGTTGCTAGTGAAGAAGACAAGTGGTTTCAAGAAGACCAAGGAGTTCTAGCCATCATTCAAAACTCTCTTGATGCTCCCATTCTCGAAGCATACTCCTATTGTGAAATTGCGAAGGATCTATTGGACACACTTCAAAACGTGTTCGGGAATGTCACCAATGTAAACCGAATCTTTGAGACTAAGCGAGCCATCAACAATCTCAACCAAGGAGACATGGAGTTCACTAAACACTTTGGAAAGTTCAGATCCCTTTGGGCTGAACTAGAGATGCTCCGACCGGCGACCATTGATCATGTTGTTTTAAATCAAAGGCGTAAACAAGAGAAGGTGTTCCGCCTACTTTTGACGTTGAACCCCTCCTACAATGATCTCATTAAGCATATCCTAAGATCGGACAAACTCCCAAGTCTTGACGACGTATGCAATCAGATTTAGAAAGAACATGGCTCTATTTGGCTATTTGGAGGCAAAGGGGAACTTGTGACTGCAAACAAGGTGGAGATTGCATGTGCAAACAGAGGATACTACAAGCATTGATGATAAGAATCCACCTTTTTGGGAACATTGTAAGAAGCCTGGTCACTTCAAGAGCCGATGTTGGATCCTACATCCCCATCTTCATATTAACTAATCAATGCCTGGTGAGAGAAACAACAACCTCCACACCAAATAGTTACACTCCAGAAACTACTGAAGCTGCGTTAGCGGCATCATCGTAGCTAGTAAAGAAGTCATACCTAGATGCCCTCATCAAAGCCCTCAAAGAGGCATCCGATAACTCCTATCTTGCCTTGAACTATACTAAACCTCTTATTATTGATTCAGGAGCCTCTCATCACATGATTAGTTATTCTAAGTTAATGAGTGAAATTAAACAAGCTATATGGAATGTGATCATAGCTAATGGAGAAAAAGTACCAGTAAAAGGAATTGGGAATCTAAAATTATTTGATAAAACCTCTAAAGCCTTCTACATGCCTAGCTTTACTTCAAACTTGTTATCAGTCAAAAGAGCTACTACTGATTTGAATTGTTATGTAATTTTTGGTCCTAACAATGTACACTTTCAGGATATTGACACAAGTAGAGTGCTTGGCCAAGGAGTCACAAAAGATTACCTCTATGTGCTTGAGGATTCAAGCCTATCTCCATCTTTATCTTCTTGTTTTAGTTCAATTATCGTTAAAACTAATAGTGTTATTTGGCATGCTAGACTAGGACACCCTCATTTTTGTGCTCTAGAGCTTATGTTACAAACATGTCTTTTAAAAATGATCAATGTGAAGCTTGTATTCTTGGTAAACATTGCAAGTCTGTTTTCGCTAAGTCTATGACAATTTATGAAAATTGCTTTGATTTGGTTCATTCAGATGTTTGGACATCTCCTTGTTTATCTAGAGAAAATCAAAAATATTTTGTCACTTTTATTGATGAGAAGTCTAAATATGCTTGGTTAACATTACTTCCTTCTAAAGATAGAGTTCTTGAGGTATTCACTAATTTTCAAAATAATGTGACTAACCACTATAATGCCAAGATTAAAATTTTGAGATCAGATAATGGTGGAGAGTACACAAGTCATGCCTTCAAACAACTGATATGCTCAAATTGTAATACCCTAATGGTACTAACATCCTTGCAGTTGTAATACTCTAGGGGTCGAATCCACAGAGACTCTAGATCACACAATAGACTTATCAATCTTTTAATTATGCTAAATCAGAATATTAAATTAAAAACAATGCAGAAACAGAACTAAAAAGTGTTGTAAATTCAGGAATTAAAAACGCTAGGCCTAGGGAAATTCTCAGGAATTTATGAAATATTAAATCAATCAATAAATTAGGATTCAAGCAATTAAGATCAGATCTAGAACTCTAAGCTATTTTGTAAAATAAATCAGTTCTCACTGCAAATATTATCTAAATTTAAAACCAGAAAATCCAAATCTCTTTGCAAAATTCTAGGCAATAAATCAGCTTTAAAAACAAGTTTAGATTGTTCACAAAATTATTAAATCAAATCTCTTTGCAGGAAATAATTTTGCTCATCAAAAGGTTTTATCAGGAAAATCAATTATATTCTCATATCAATTTATTTTCCTAGGTATTAAAATAAATGAACAACCTAAGATGAAGATCTAGAAAGATTAAGAATCCTAAAAATAACAGATCTAATAAATCATAAAAACCCTATGAAAACCCTGAACCTAACAAGAGATCTACTCAGACATAATTGCAATAGCACAAATCATGAATAAAATAGATAGCATTAAGAGATTAAAAGAAGTAGAAAAGGAATTCTGAATCTTCTCTGGAAGGAGTCTTGATTATTCTCTCCAAAAACTCTCTAAATCTCTCAGGGATTTCTCTCTCAAAAGTTGCTATAAAAATAAAGCTTAGGTCTAGACAATGACCATAAAAATCCTATATATATTCCTAAAACACGTCCAGGGACTAATGATCCAAATAAAGAAACTTTGGGGCGGTTCTGTAAATCTTCAAAACTTGTGGGAAAACTTCCGATTTCTTCTTTGGCCCAGCATCGATCAACACATCTGAAGCATCGATCGATGCTCACTCTTGAACTGGGCTCCTGATCAACAGGTCAATTAAAACCCAATGTATACTCCACCACGATCTAGTGGTATCGTTGTAACACTTCAGGATCGAATCCACAGAGACCAAGCAATGCACTATGAAATTGTATAGATTTGAATATAGCTAAGGCAAAAAGGAAGATTGTGTTTCAAGTAACCGATTAAAAGCAGAATTTAAATAAAAGTTTTGCAATCAAGGGAAAGAGCTGGGCGTAGGGAATCAGTTAGGGGACACAATCTCGAAATTAGATGATAGGTTGGGAAAGCATTAGGTACCGTTCTTGAACTCAAATCTCGAATGTAAAACTAACCTACTGTCGCAGCATTAGTTATCTATGCAAGGAATTGATAAAACTCTAAACCGTCGTTTGAATCTAAGCAATCCTAGCAAGCAATAAGTTCAAGTTTGATTCTGTTCACAAGGTGCCTTAACTTCGACTTTCGTTGGCTAAGGATCACCTTGCTCACCTATGTTCTTTTCAAGCAATTCAACAACACTTTTGATGCCTAGATGAATTAAACCTAAGATCTTAATCTATGTGATCAGTCTAGCTTAAGCATTAAGAACAACAATAGATGAAGAACACAAAAGATCAATCCCAAACCTAACAACCTAAGTTTAGAGAATCATAAAACCCCTTTTGAAACCCGAAACCCAACAGTAAAACTACTCAGACATGGAAATCAAAGAACAACAAATCAATGATGAAGAAAACATAATTGAATTGCAAAGAGAAGTAAAAAGGGTTCAGAAATCTTCTCCAAAGAGATACAAAGGATTAGAGATCTTCTCCCAAGCTCACAAGTACTCAAAAGCTGCGTAGAATAAAGTTGTCTCTTTAGAGGTCGAGCCTCGGGCTTAAATAATAAAATAAAACCCTAAAAGTCGGTTTAAAACGAAAAAGAAAAAGTTGCTTCGGGTACGGGATTGGTCGATCCGAATGAGGATCAGCCGATCCAGGATGCTTTTCTGCTATCACTCCATCTGCTTGCTAGCCTGATCAGTCTTCAACCAATTTAGCTCCAGATGCATATTTTCATCCCCAAAATGCTCAGATTCCTTCCAAAGTCACCTAGAACCTGTAAAGACTCTCACAAGACTAAAAAGACTCTAAAAGCACACTAGGACCTAACAAAAGACTCAAAACAAGTGTAAAAACTATGGTTAAAATCCTATAAAATACAGACACATCAATTCCCCCGGACTTGAATCTTTGCTTGTCCTCAAGCAAGAACAGACAAAAACTCAGGAACAGAGAAAAGGTTTGAAGGTGGAAACTCACATATTCTTGGGAACCGCTGCTTTGCACCCTTCATCACATCAAATCAAGAACTACTTTTTGTACTCTGCCCATGATTAGGATCAACACTCCCTACTCTGAACTCCACAGCCTTAAAGAACCTTCAGTCTCCCCATTGTTGTCTCTCTACATCAGATTAGTAAAAAGGTGCGGTCTTACCATGGGAGTATCGATCATAGAACTTTATGGACTCCTTCAACCTCTTATTGCCCAAGACCTCCTTCATATGCTCCCTTTCCTCTCTCTTTTCTCACTTCCAAAGGATTGATTTCTCCCTAAGCAAAGCGAAGGAAAAGAAACCTCCGACAATAAAAAATGAAAAATAGAAAAATCCTAGAAAAGAAAAAGAAGAAACCGCAAAGAAACAGCAACTGGTTAGAACTGACGAGAAGGCGAGGAGGTCGCGGAATGGTCAGAGCCGAGAGGTTCAGTAGCTGCGTCCTCGTCGTCACTGGCAGCGGTGGGAGCCGGTGGTGGGGCAAAACAGGACGATGCAAGAGCCTGAAGCCAAGTAGCCAGTCGAGTGAGCAACAGGTTGTTCTTCCTCTGAGTGTCGTATACCCAACTCTCAAACTCAGAGTGAGGTGACTCCTTAGGTGTGGCAGCAACAAACTGGTTCACATCGAAAGGAGGAAATGATGGAAGGGAATGAGACGGATGTGAATATGTAGATGCAACCACAGGGAGTGTGCCGCTACGGGATCTGGTGGCTGCAGGTTCACGTTCCCCTTCCAAAAGAACGTCGTCGATATCGCAAGCAGGAATCCAAAATTAACTTCATGAGTTTGCTGGTAAATAGGCGAATCCGGGGCGTGGAGGAACCTGCGAAGACCATGGAAAAACATCCACAACTCAGGCAGCTGCAATGTGCTAGTCTCAGCCCTAGCATAGATAGTGTTACTCAGGAACTTTGCAGTGACACGAAGGACTGGGTTGCGGATGCGAGATTGTCTAGCTCCACGAGAGACATATTGCCCTGCTCCAATAAGTTTCCAAATTTCCGTCCTGCTGTCGAGCTTCTCCATCTTGCAAAGTCTGTTTCTTGGAAAACCAAAGATGTCGCAGAGATCGAACATGGAGATGACATAGTGCTTTTTGAGCAAGAAGAAACTGATCGAACAATGCTCAGCCACCGTGTCAGCTCCCTCTGGCAAATCCAATTGTACAGTGGCGAAAAATTCTCGTGCGAGCCACTCATGCAAGTCCCATGCCTTCTCAGCAAAAGTACCAAACCCCATGTTCTGGACTAACTCATGAAAGTCTGCTAATACACCCATCCGTTTAAAAAGGTTTCGGTTAACAAAACGAGTTGGCTCCAGCTTGCACTGAGTGAGTAGCTTCAAACATTTAGTATCCTCATCATCCCAAACTCTTGTTGGTGGTTCCTCGAAAGGAGTGGCAGTCTCCATACCACTTCGGCGGCGTTTAGGCATCCTCTGCAAAAGAGGAAGTAACCAATATGTGAGAAAAAGGAAGGTAATCTAAAATTCCCTATGCTAATCAACCCATGTTACAAGCCTATGCTAAATTCAAGCCATAGCAGCCGAAATCTAGTTCCAAGAGTCAGTTACGACAGTTAATCTCACTAATTCGCGCATCAATTGGAACCATGAGGAGAGAATAGCACAAATCTTAAAAGAAAAATTGAGAAATTTAAACCTTGGGATCGCCGAAAATTAAACACAAATCGGGAGAGGAAGAACTTACCTTGGTCGGCCGATTGATACAACAAATGGGTTGGACAAAGGATGAAAAACCGAGTGGTAGAAACCCAAAATTGAATCGAAACAAAGGAGAATTCGAGAGGAGAAGGGGTCGGCAAGGGAGAAAGGAGGAAGAGATAAAAGAAATTAGGTTTTATGATTGGAAATTTGAACACGAAACCGGACTTAACCCGGTTCAATTTAAGTCCAAAAACCTGGAATACCAATTCCCTTCCTCTTTCTTCCTCTCTCCTTACCTCTTTTTTTTTTTTTTTTTTTAATTCTATCGAATTTTACTTACCTGGAACGGGGATCAGTCAATCCAAAATTAGACTGGCTGATCCTGATAGCTACGGAACAATCCTTTGAAAAGGGATTCGCATCTTCTGCGTTTCGAACCTGCTCCTAAAAATAAAGCTCACTACCAAACGTGATTCTCGAGTGTCTCTGACAAGGATACAAGATAACAAATTTCCTAAGAAAAGAAAACAAAACCAAAAAGAGAAGGGTAAGCGAACGCAAACCCTGTGGGTTGCCTCCCATTAGCGCTTGTTTAGAGTCTCGAGCCTGACTGTTCTTGCTGCCTAAGCAGCTTGGGGTTCCTCCAGAGGGAGAGAGGTCTCTATCGGATCATAATCCGCCAGGTACGGCTTTAGGCGTTGACCATTGACAGTGAATTCTTTTCCTTCTTGATCCCAAAGCACAACAGGACCATAAGGCATGACTTCCTTGATTCGAAAAGGTCCGGACCAACGAGAACGCAACTTACCAGGAAAAATATTCAGCCTCGAGTTGAAAAGAAGAACCAAATCATTTGCAGCAAAGTCCCTGGGGATAATCTTCTTGTCGTGTAAGGCCTTGGTCCGCTCCTTGTATATCTTGGCATTTTCATAAGCATCCATGCGAATTTCATCAAGCTCATTCAGCTGAATAAGGCGTCTCTCTACTGTGGTCTTGACGTTGAAGTTCATCTGCTTAGTCGCACATAAGGAATGATATTCAAACTCGACAGGTAAGTGGCATGACTTCCCATAAACCAGCCAGAAAGGAGTAGTGCCGATGGGTGTTTTGTAAGCGGTCCGATACGCCCATAATGCATCATCGAGCTTCAAAGACCAATCCTTTCTGGTTGAGTTGACCGTCTTCTCCAGGATGCTCTTGATATCCCGATTTGAGATCTCGACCTGCCCATTGGTTTGCGGATGGTAAGGAGTGGCGACCTTGTGTGTCACGCCATGTTTCTTCAAAAGAGTTGCAAAGAGCTTGTTGATAAAGTGAGTTCCTCCATCGCTTATTACCACTCTGGGAATACCAAACCGTGGAAAGATTATGTGCTTGAACATCTTGAGGACCACTTTCGAATCATTGGTAGGACTTGCTACAGCCTCAACCCATTTGGAAACGTAATCCACTGCCACAAGTATGTAGAGATTTCCATAAGAAGGTGGGAAAGGCCCCATGAATTTGATTCCCCAACAGTCAAACACCTCGATCTCCAAAATAAAGTTTTGTGGCATCTCGTTCCACTTGTTTATGTTCCCTCGTCGCTGGCAGGAGTCGCATCGGGAGACAAAGAGGCCTGCTTGGAGCACTTATGTCGCGGTTTTGAAGGTAGCAAAATGTCCTGCGTAGTTAGAACCGTGACAGTGAAAAAGGATCCCTTGAATTTCTGATTCTGGAACGCATCTCCTGTAGAGGCCGTCAGCACAATGCTTGTAGAGATAAGGTTCATCCCAGAAGTAACGTCGGCACATCTCGTAGGAACTTTTTCTTAGTGTATCCAGTGAAATTCGGAGGTTCTTCTGCAGCACACAAGTAGTTTGCGATATCAGCATACCATGGGGAATCATTACCTATCTGTTGAAGAACCTTGGCATCAGCCTTCTCCTTATAGCAATCCATGAAAGCTGCAACCACATATACATTCTCCTCAGGTAGTCGGTCATCTATGGGGATCTCTTCATCGATTCTCAGCCTAGAAAGGTGGTCTGCAACGCCATTCTCAACCCCTTTCTTGTCCTTTATTTCAAGATCAAATTCTTGCAAAAGCAGGATCCACCGTAACAGCCTCGGTTTAGCATCTTTTTTTGTTAATAAGTATCGTAATGCAGCGTGATCTGTGTGCACAATGACCCGGGATCCGACCAGATAGGACATGAATTTTTCAAACGCAAAGACTATGGCGAGTAGCTCCTTTTCTGTTGTGGCATACTTGGTTTGTGCCCCATCGAGTGTCCTGCTAGCGTAGTAAACAACATGTAACTTACCATCTTTGCGTTGTCCCAGAACTGCTCCAACAGCAAAATCACTTGCATCGCACATAACTTCGAATGGCAGGTCCCAATCGGGTGGTTGGACTATTGGAGACGATATCAGGCTTGCTTGATCGTTAGGAAAGCTTCCAAGCAGTCTGTAGTAAACTCAAAGGAGATGTCCTTGCATAGCAACTGGGTAAGTGGTCTAGCTATCTTGGAGAAATCTTTTATGAATCTTCGATAAAATCCAGCATGACCAAGGAAGCTGCGTATTTCTTTCACGGTTTTTGGAGGTTGTAGACTGGACATCACCTCCATCTTGGCTTTGTCGACTTCTATCCCTCTCTCAGAAATTCGATGGCCTAGGACAATCCCATTGGTGACCATGAAATGGCATTTCTCCCAATTCAGAACAAGGTGTTTATCCACACAACGTTGAAGAACCTTGCACAAGTTAGACAGACAGGAAGAGAAAGATGAGCCATACACCAAAAAATCATCCATAGACACCTCCATAATATCCTCAATCAAGTCGGAGAAGATTGACATCATGCAGCGCTGGAAAGTGGCTGGGGCATTGCATAACCCAAAAGGCATCCGTCGGTAAGCGAATGTGCTATAAGGGCAGGTGAAGGTGATCTTCTCCTGATCATCCGGGTGAACCCGAATTTGGAAGAAGCCGGAATAACCATCCAGGAAGCAGTAGTAAGGGTGGTTTGCTAAACGCTCAAGCATTTGGTCAATGAATGGAAGGGGGAAGTGGTCCTTCCTGGTGGCTGCATTGAGCTTGCGGTAGTCGATGCACATACGATGCCCAGTTACTGTCCTGGTGGGGATCAACTCGTTCCTCTCATTTGCGACTACTGTCACTCCTCCTTTCGTTGGCACTACATGGACTGGGCTCGCCCAAGTGCTGTCAGAGATTGGGAAAATAACTCCGGCTCCCAATAGTTTAAGGATCTCCTTCTTCACCACTTCTTTGAGGTTCGGATTTAGCCTCATTTGGTGTTCGATGGACGACTTAGACGGGTCTTCAAGGTGAATCCGATGTGAGCATAACTCCGGTGATATACCTGAAATGTCATCTAAGGAATAGCCCAAAGCCTTCCTATATTTTCTTAACTCGCAGAGCAAGAGTGCGGTCTCAACATTGTTCAGGTTGGAATTGATGATAACAGAATATGTGGAGTTAGGTCCAAGATAAGCGTACCTTAGTCCTTCAAGGAGTGGTTTTAGGTCCAACTTTGGAGCCTTGAGTTCGCTCCGGTCCTCCAGATTTGACTTGGTCCCAAAGCAAGTTTCGGGATCGGGTGATCCATCGCCTGGAATGGTCAATCCATCGCCCTTATCGGTTGGTTCCACAGGAGGAGCTGGATCAGTTAGTCCAGTTTCCGGATCAGTCAGTCCAGTTTGCAGATTGACGAATAAGACCTCATGTTTCAGTACTGCTGCAGCATCGAGTGTTCTTGCCATGTTTTCAGTCTCCTCAGACAGATATCCCAGCTCTGGTTCCTTCTTTGTCAATGCGATGGCTAGATGATCACTTGTACACACTTCGTCATAGATCTCATCAGCTATTTCCCCTATTGTGTCTACCCAGAAGGTTTGGCCATCGATTGTGGGTTTTTTGGCCACTTTCTCTAGGTTAAATCTCAAGACCAAGTCATCCATGTGCAGATCAATTTTACCTTCCCGGACGTTTATCATTGCACCAGCCGTGGCTAAAAAGGGTCTTCCAAGTAGAATGGGTTCTTGAGATTCTTCATCGAGTTTCAAAACAATGAAGTCTGTGGGTATGTAGCAGTTCCCAATCTGAACCGGTAAGTTCTCCAATACTCCTTCTGGACGGCGAGTAGAGCGATCAGCAAGGACTAGGGTGACTTGGGTAGGTTTGAAGGTGTAAAGACCAAGTCGCGTTGCAACGCTGAGTGGCATCAGGCTCACACTCGCTCCTAAATCACAGAGGCACTTGTTGAACTTGAGATCTCCTATTGTGCAGGGCAGAGTAAACGGTCTTGGATCTCCACATTTTTCCGGCATTCGATTTTGGAGCATTGAACTGCATTCTTGCGTGAGATACATTACTCCTTTCTCCAAACTGAGCTTATCAGTGAGGATCTCCTTCATGTACTTCTTGAGAGATGGAACCATCCTTACTGCTTCGATGAAAGGGAGTCTGACCTGAAGCTCTCCTACCACTGATTTCAGCTTTTCATATTCTCGCTCCTGTATCTTGGACTTGCGACGCATAGGGAAAGGTAGTTTAGGTACATAAGGCTGATGGGGTTTGCAGGGTTGCTCTCCTCCAGCAGTAGCTGAACCAGGGATTTTAATATCATCAGAAGCTTGGTTGGGAACCTCGTCAGGGTTGTTTTCCTGATTCTGGGTTTTAGATTGGCCAGTCTTGTTATTGGATCGGTCAATCCCTTCTTTTTGTTGTTGTTCTGTAAGCTCCCTGCCGCTTCGAAGTGTTCCTGGAGGTGCCTTGACTCTCGCTGCAGACTGTTCCACTTGGTTCTCCAACACTCTCATGTGAGAGTTTAACGACTCTATTCTCCCATTCAGTTCAGAATACATGCTGTCGATCTTGACAGTCACCTCAGTGGCGTTTTTCTTTTGATTTTCCATCAGAGCATGCATCATCTGTTCCAATTTGCTCTCTTGCGGGGTTGCGGCCTGTGGTGCAGTTGCTTGATAACCTTGTGGGAAGTTGTTGACTTGAGGCTTCTGCTGAAAATTCGATCCTCCAAAGCCTGTTCCCTTGTTCTGGAAGCCTTGTGCGAAATTGCTCTGCTGAGGTCGCGGAGGATAGACCTTATCCTGGGGATTCTCGACATTGTTGCTCCTGTAGGACAGATTAGGATGATTCCTGAAATTCTGGATAAAGCCTCGATTCTGATAATTTCCTTGTCCACCTATGTAGTCATCTCCTCCTTACCCTCAAGGTAAGTCTCAGCTCCGAAATCTGCATATCCTCCAGCCTGTTCCTCGCACAGTTGACGTTTTGGTGATCTCTTTTCAGTAGGAGATTCACTTTGGCTGTGAGGTCCTTAATAGCATCAGTCTTGACAGCATTGACCTGAACCGTACGATCATAGTCTGTACCGTGATTGCTATTGCTTGCCGCAAGATTTTCTATCAATGCATTGGCCTTGTTTGCGGTGTTGGTGGAGAAGTCTCCTTTGCTGGCTGTGTCTAACGCCATCTGGTACTTCTGTTCGATGCCCCTATAGAAGATGTTCATCAGGTTCTCTTGGGTGTACCCATGATGAGGACAGTCTCTAAGATACTCCTTGAACCTTTCCCATGCTTCACAAAATGTCTCCATGCCTCCTTGAGAGAATGTGGTGATTTTGCTTTGCAGTTTGGCTGAGCGCGACTTAGTGTAGAAGTGGTTCAGGAAAGCCGCTCTACATTGTGCCCAAGTGGTGAGCGATCCAGGATCCAGTAGATTCAGCCATCTCAATGCCTTATCCGCCAAAGAAAACTGGAACAGAGTCAGCATTAGGTAGTCGTAGGGGACACCATTGGACCTCGTCGTACTGGTCAGTCTTTCAAAGGCTTCGATATGATCCAGAGGACTCTCCGACGGCAACCCGTGGAACACACGATTTTGAACCAAGTTGATTAGACTATGCTTAATCTCATAGTCTTGCCTCACAGGAGCGGGTGGTTGAATCGCAGATCGATTAGCAAATAGCCTGTTTTAGCATCTTCATCCCTCAAGGTGGCTTGTCTTGCTGGCAGATTCGGTGCAGCTAGCTCTTGCGGTTCATGCCTCTGCTGTTGTTGGATGATACCCAACCGAGGGTTGGGTTGATGAACCCCTGTTTCTTCTCCGTCAGCCATAGGGTTGGCCTAGGCTCTTTCTTTCCGGTTCTCGCGTTCAAGCTTTGCTAACTCCTCGTTCCCTAGTATACGCAAGTCGGCTTCCTTGTTGCTTCTTGTATGCATATACCTGAAACAGAGGAATAAGATCGCAAGAACTAGTTAGCAAACTAAAATAAAATAAACCTTAGACTAAACGTGAATCTAAAATTTCAAAGGCAATTGTTTTGGTCCCCAGCAACGGCGCCAAATTGATCAACAAGTCAATTAAAACCCAATGTGTACTCCACCACGATCTAGTGGTATCGTTGTAACACTTCAGGATCAAATCCACAGAGACCAAGCGATGCACTATGAAATTGTATAGATTTGAATATAGCTAAGGCAAAAAGGAAGATTGTGTTTCAAGTAACCGATTAAAAGCAGAATTTAAATAAAAGTTTTGCAATCAAGGGAAGGAGCTGGGCGTAGGGAATCAGTTAGGAGACACAATCTCGAAATTAGATGATAGGTTGGGAAAGCATTAGGTACCGTTCTTGAACTCAAATCTCGAATGTAAAACTAACCTACTGTCGCAGCATTAGTTATCTATGCAAGGAATTGATAAAACTCTAAATCGTCGTTTGAATCTAAGCAATCCTAGCAAGCAATAAGTTCAAGTTTGATTCTGTTCACAAGGTGCCTTAACTTCGACTTTCGTTGGCTAAGGATCACCTTGCTCACCTATGTTCTTTTTAAGCAATTCAACAACACTTTTGATGCCTAGATGAATTAAACCTAAGATCTTAATCTAGGCGATCAGTCTAGCTTAAGCATTAAGAACAACAATAGATGAAGAACACAAAAGATCAATCCCAAACCTAACAACCTAAGTTTAGAGAATCATAAAACCCCTTTTGAAACCCGAAACCCAACAGTAAAACTACTCAGACATGGAAATCAAAGAACAACAAATCAATGATGAAGAAAACATAATTGAATTGCAAAGAGAAGTAAAAAGGGTTCAGAAATCTTCTCCAAAGAGATACAAAGGATTAGAGATCTTCTCCCAAGCTCACAAGTACTCAAAAGCTGCGTAGAATAAAGTTGTCTCTTTAGAGGTCGAGCCTCGGGCTTAAATAATAAAATAAAACCCTAAAAGTCGGTTTAAAACGAAAAAGAAAAAGTTGCTTCGGGTACGGGATTGGTCGATCCGAATGAGGATCAGCCGATCCAGGATGCTTTTCTGCTATCACTCCATCTGCTTGCTAGCCTGATCAGTCTTCAACCAATTTAGCTCCAGATGCATATTTTCATCCCCAAAATGCTCAGATTCCTTCCAAAGTCACCTAGAACTTGTAAAGACTCTCACAAGACTAAAAAGACTCTAAAAGCACACTAGGACCTAACAAAAGACTCAAAACAAGTGTAATAACTATGGTTAAAATCCTATAAAATACAGACACATCATCTCCCAACTTCGTAACTTCAGCCTCAATGCTTGATTAAGCTCCAAATCTTCCTATTTAGCTCCATTAAGCTCTCATCCATGCTAAATCCTATAAAGACTCAAAAGAATCTAAAAATACCAAAAAACTCTATAAATAAGACTTATATCATGGCTAAAAATACCTAAAAACCATGATATATCAACAACATCTAGCCAATCATAGAATTATTCATCAAACAAGCTGTCCCTACACACCACAACAAAATGGTGTAGCTGAAAGGAAAAATAGACATCTCATGGAAGTTGCAAGGTCTATGATGTTTCACACCAATTTTCCAAAACGTTTTTGGGGAGATGTTGTACTGGCCGCATGCTATCTTATCAACAGAACTCCAACTAAGATTCTTCAAGACATCTCGCCATTTGAGGTATTAAACAAAGAAAAACCAAGTTTTGATCACTTATAAGTTTTTGGTTGTGTGTGCTATGTCTTGAGACCAGGTGAACAGCAAGACAAACTGGATGCAAAGAGCACCAAAAATATGTTTATCGACTACTCTACAACCCAAAAATAATAATAGTGCTATGAACCTAAAATGAAGCGGGTTCTTGTTTCACGAGATGTTAAGTTTGTGGAATCCAAGGGATACTATGATGAGAAGAATTGGAACAACATCAAGGATCTGGCCACATCTACATCCGATCGAGCCAACAACCTCTGCATTATTCTTGAGAAGCTTGGTGTTGAGATTACTAGTGATAGACCAAGTCCACTAGAGCCGACACCACCTGAAACACCTAACCAAGACTGCGACAACACTCACCAAACACCTATAAAGGACAACAATCTACAAATCGAAAACACACACAAATACCAATCGATGACGAAGATGGTTTAAATTTGGTTCATGGTGATGAAAACTCCGATGAAGCTGAATTTGTGCCAACAGAAGATGACAATGAGGAGGGTGACGTTCAAGAAGCTATAGTCCCATTACGAAGAAGTGAACGTATCCAGAATAGGCGTAATACACGCGTTTACTACAACAATGTTGTCGTCGCTCATCCTATCCAAGCTGTTTGCACTCTTGCACACTTTCCCTTGGATCATCAGGCGTTTCTTGGTCAGGTTGATAAGCATTGGATACCACAAAGTTATGATGAAGCGAAAGATCATAAAGTATGGTGTGATTTTGTTAATGTTAAACGGTCTGCAATGGAGTCTAACCACACTTGGGATGAGGCTGATCTACCCAAGGGAAAGAAAGCCATGACATCACGCTGGATATTCACTATCAAGTACAGGAGTGATGGGGATATCGAACGCTATAAAGCGCGGCTTGTAGCGAGAGGATTTACACAAACGTACGGGAAGGACTATCTAGATACGTTTGCACCGGTTGCTAAACTCCATATTATTCGAGTGGTCCTCTCTTTGGCAACAAACCTCGATTGGGAACTTGGCAAATGGATGTCAAGAATGCATTCTTACAAGGGGAGCTAGAAAATGAAGTCTTCATGAGACCTCCACTGGGTTTAGAAGACACCATTGGCCCAGGAAAAGTATTCAAACTCAACAAGGCTATCTAAGGCTTAAAACAGTCACCGAGGGCGTGGTATCACAAACTAAGTACCACCTTGATTGAAAGAGGATTTCAGCGATCAGAAGCCGACCACACCCTCTTCACACTGCAAAGTAACAAAGGTATTGTAGTTATTCTCGTGTATGTTGATGATATCATCATATCCAGGAATGACAAGGTAGAGATCCAAGATACTAAATTCTTCCTCAAATCAGTTTTTGACATCAAATATCTTGGAGAGTTAAAACACTTTATTGGGGTAGAGGTATATAGGTCTAAGGAAGGATTGTTCTTATCACAAAGAAAATATGCACTTGATTTTTTAAGTGAAGCAGGAAAACTTGGATCAAAGGCAAGACCACTAGAAGAGGACTACAAAACAAGTCAAAAGGGGGAGCTTGATGATGTTCCATTTGAAGATATCACACGATATCTTTGTTTAGTAGGTAAACTTATATACCTCAATATTACACGGCCTGACATTTGTTTTGCAGTAAATCAGGTGAGCCAACAGATGAACAAACCAACAATGCGCCATTGGAACATGGTGAACCGGATTCTTAAATACATCAAGGGATCACCGGGACAAGGAATTTGGATGGGACGCAATGAGAGCACTGAACTTGTCAGATATTGTGATGCTGACTACGCCGAAGATCATGAAGACCGTCGCTCCACCACTGGTTATTGTACATTTCTAGGAGGAAATCTGGTCACATGGAAAAGCAAGAAACAGAAGGTGGTATCCCTATCAAGTGCTGCATCCGAGTATTGGGCCATGAGAAAACTCACTACCGAACTGATGTGGCTTAAAGCTCTT
The DNA here is from genome assembly GCF_030686135.1 of Camelina sativa. Classification (NCBI taxonomy): domain Eukaryota; kingdom Viridiplantae; phylum Streptophyta; class Magnoliopsida; order Brassicales; family Brassicaceae; genus Camelina; species Camelina sativa. Next base: position 34,346,153 of record NC_141893.1, read on the forward strand.
CTCAAAAACTTGGTGTTGAGTCATCAAAGCCAATAACAATGCATTTTGATAATCAAGCTGCCATTCATATTGCCTCTAACTCGGTGTTCCATGAAAGAACAAAGCACATTGAAGTCGATTGTCATAAGGTTCGAGAACAAATTCAAGTTGGCGTCAATCTCCCTTGCTACACCGAAAGCTCGGAACAGTTAGCTGATGTTCTCACTCGGCCATGAAATCTCTAGTCATGACACCTACACTCTTTTTCCCTTGTGATTCCCATGTGGTTTTCTATACAAAGGTCTTAACGAGGTGGGTGTTCGTGACTCCAAGCATAATCAAAGATTCCAATCGATCAAGCTTGAGGGGGAGTATGAGAACTCACACCATCATCCGTACATCCATACAGGGAGCTAAGACAGGCCGTTCGTACAGCTCAGAGATCCAACAAGTTAAGCCCATGAAGAGAAGCCTCACCAACGGTCACACACTATCTAGATCCTTCTTCTTGGAGCCGTTTCCGAGTTGATACAAGTGGGAACCAAAGTCAACTAAATATCACATGTTTATGTTAAGGAGATGTCACTTTTCCATGAGTAATTGTGCATAGAATTTTGTATAGGATATTCACTTTGTATACTGTCTATATTTAGCTTGTATCCATGAACTAAATGAAGTAAGAAAAGAGACTATCTCTTTCTCCATTACACTCAATAACTCACACACTTCTTTTACTCTGTTCTACCTGTTTTACTCTGTTCTAATCTCTGTACGTCTCTACACTACCTCACAATCTCTCCATATCCTACTAGTTACCTTTTTCTATCTTAAAACTTACAGTTTCTGATCCACATCATTGATCAATCTCAAACCGCTGATTCCACCATCTCGTCATCAACTCCTTGAGATTGAGGGGGCATATAGAAAGATCTAGAATATGTATAATATTCTTGAGTATATTTGTTAATAAATACATGGTTTATACTTATAGAAAGTAGGTTAATTAGGTTATCATTCTATTCTCTATATAAACATATGTAATTCCTATTGTATATTTCATGAGAGTCAATATACTATTTACTAAACATTAAACTGATTAAAGGTGTTCATCTCTCATCAACCTTTCTACAGTAATCACTTCACAAAAAAATTGAAAGAATGATCAACTTAAAAAAAAAACCCCTTACAAATTAGTTTTACAGCTGAACCACCAATTTTTAGGCAACTTCATCCTCTTAACCTTATCTTTTTATTACTTCTACATGTGTTATTACCTCTTCAATGCTATTCTTTATTACTTATTTTTTTGGGAGAAAAACTAGATTGACTCAAATTAAGAGGTTAATTACTAAAGTAACTCATAAAATGTGAGGGTTAGATGAGTTATTTTTTTGCCTAAAATACCATTTTTTGTTTTTTTAGGAAAAAAATAAAGTCAAATTACCCTCCCAGAAATTTTTTAAGAAAATCAAAATATTTTCAAAAATCTGTCAAACTAGTTGTGACAGATTTATTTGTGTATGACAGATTTGTTTTTGCACAACCAATTTATTTTTGTATGACAGACTTATTTTGGACGACATATTTTTTAGCTACAGTTATAACATATTTATAATTGATGACAGATTTATTTTTTACGACATACTTATTTATATAGACACTACAAACTTTCATAATATATGACAGATTTAATATAATATCTGGCACATTTACTTTCCACAATTATTTCAGATTTATTTTCTTAATTAAAAATCTGTCGTAATATGACAGATTTTTTTTACAGAGAAATAATTACTAGGTTGACCTCTAGTGACGACAGATTTTTTTTAAGTTACAACAGATTTTTAATTTAACCAAAAATAGATCGTTTGATAATAGATTTATAACGTTTTTAAAAAATTACTAAAATGACCTATGTGTACACCATACGTTATGATAGTGTTTTTGTTTGCTTCCAAAAATCTGGTGTTTGATAACAGATTTATTAGATGTAAAATGTAAATATAGTGACAACAGATTTGTTTTAAGTTATATTTTTTTCAGTCATATTTTTACTAATTATATTTTTTATAAATCATATTATGAATCATATTTTTAAACTCATATATTTAAAACATATTTTATATATTTTAATTTTCCTGTATCATATTAAAAAGTTTAGTATCATATTTTAAAATCATATTTTTATATATTATATTATACTTTCATAAATCTTATTTTAATATTTTCTATATACATTATTTTTTAGTTATAATTTCATACATTATATTTTTTATAAAACTTATTTAAACTATTGTATAATCTTAAACTTCATATTTTGAAATCATATCTTTATACATAATATTTTTATAGACAATTTTTGAATATTATTTTAATACATTATATTTTAAATCATACTTTATTTTTAATTATATTAAAATAAAAATCATATATTTTTAATCATATTATATTTTTCATTAATTTGTATTTTTAAATCAAAATATTAAATACTATAATTTTTGAGATTTTTTTTGTTTTCCATTTTTTTAAAATTTTTTTTTTTTTTATAAAAATTTCTGGGATTTTAGTATTTTTACATAAAATTTGTGTCATTTTAGTTATTGGATAGTATGAAGTGTTAATCTAGCAATTAATTGCCAAATTTGTGTCAAACTGGTATATTTTCACTATTTTTTTTACTGTTTTTAGTCTTAAACAAGGGAAGCTATGTATTTCAAAAAATGCAAATTTCAAAAAATGAAAGAAATAAACGGTTTAAGAAAAAACAGATTTCATGTAACACCCCGCAACCTGGATTTCCGGTTCGTGCATCGATCGACGCCAAGAAAGGACATCGATCGATGCTAGTGGTTGGTTCACATGCGAGTTAACTCTAATTTTCGAGTTTAGCACTGTTTAACGGGATAACTCTAGGATTCATATATATGAATGAAGTCGACCCCTTAGAGCTGGGGTTAGCCGTTTTGTCGTTCTAAACACTTAAGAAGAAGAGTTTTCTCTCTAAAAGTTTCTATGTGCATTCCTCAGGAGTTCTAAGCCGTTTCTGGGTAGATATGTTCCTGGAGTGGAGATATGTGGCTAAGGACATGGTGGAAAGCTTGTTGTGATGTGATTCTCGTCTTTTTGGTTCAAAATATTCATGTTTAAAAGGTGAGTGCATGACCATGGCTTATCTAAGCTATTAGATGTGTGTTTTATGTGATCTTGTTTGTTTGATTGCTTGTGTGCTTGTATGTGAGTATTTGTCGTGGTGTTCATGGCATGTGGAGGGCGGATTTGGCATCATGGACGTAATGGCGATATTGGAGCCGAGAGGATTCGGGAGAGATCGTGATCGGCAATGCTTCACGAGACTGCATTGATCGACACAATGAGCGCATTGATCGACGTAGCTAGGGATTTGGTGGAGACGCTAGGTTGCAATGTTTGATGCAAGAAGTGTATCGGTCAACGCATCTAGAGATTTGGTGGAGGTGTGAGGTTGTATCGATCGACGCAAGGAGTGCGCCGGTCGATGCAAGGAGTGCGTTAGTCAACGCAAGGGCGCAGTGTCGACCGTGACGACGAGGACTATCGTTCGACGCATGTGTTCAGGTTTGCTTGTTTTCCTGTATTGTTTGTGTTTGTCTTTTCGATTGTGTTTATAGCCTAGTAGATGGGAGGATTGCCTCACATAGTATTGTGATAATACTCATTTATCTCAATTGTTGTTTGGGGTGCAGGTAAAATCAAAGTGTGATCGTGGAATGTAGGCGATGAAGAAATAGATGTTCTAGTGGCTCGTTTATATAAAGTCTGGTTTCTATTAGGTTGCTAGAGATTGATCATTAAGATATTGTTAGGATGTTGGTTTACTGTTCTTGACAATGCTGATGTTTGGTTATTGGTTTATTAATTATTAGATTAATTGGAGTATTACTGCTTTAATGTTGTTATTTATTTATGATGTTTATATTGATTGGGATAGCCGGGTAGGATGTTAGTGAGTATGAGATCACTAGTTTAATATTTTATTAAAAACAAAAAAATGGACCGGTTGTTTCATTTCACAACATCTTTCCAAAGAAAGAAATTAGAGATATATTGAATAAATGTTTTTTTTTGCTTTACATTCATTTTGGATACATATACATAACCTTTTGTATACAATAACCATTTAAAAATAAAAAAAGAAGGGAAATATTTAACTTTCATATATTGTATCGTTAAATTAAGGGGTATTTTCAAAAGTAATCATTTTTCTATGTCACTTTTCAAAAATATCCTTTCATATTATCAATTTTCAAAAATACCACTTTTCTATGTATAAAATGACTTAATTCAAAGCCTTAAATTCCAAATACTAAATTCTACTTTCTTAAAATTATACCCTGAATGTAAAGTAAAGAATCCAAACCTAAAAAAAATTCTAAAAATTAAGTCAACATATTGTAATTGTGTAAAAGAGGACAAAAACGAAAATGTTATTTAAAAATTGTATTTTTGAAAAATTGTATCTCAAAAGGGGTATTTCTAAGAAATTCTCTTAAATTGAATAGGTAAAAATGTGGAGTAAAGAGTGTTTTGATTACATTGACTAGATTATATAAATAAGCATCTTTACATATTTTAATTTCTTTTTATATTTGACACTGAATTAATTTTATTACTTATTTTTAAGAGAATCCACTCTGAAAATTTTAACTTTATTTTAGATAATTCATTTAGAATTCTCAACAAACATTGCTACAATATACCCCTTTAAGCTTTTAATTGAACTCACTTTTTTTTCTTTTTATTACCCTAATACTTTTTAAACATTGCTACACTGACATCAAAAAATTATCACTAAAATCCTAGAAATGAGGTTGTCAAAGATAAAAGTCACAAATAAATTAGGAAAACATTCTTTTTTATCTATACCATGAGAAACTATATTCAACAAGTAGTACTCACCTCACAATCATTTCATGTTAGAATTAGAATTAGTGCTCTATCCACAATTAGTTAAATAGTATTTCTTTTATAACATATATAATTTTTGTAATTGAATATAATTCCCTTGCCTATTAACAATGATGTACAGCTCTACTTATAGTAGAGAAGATTACAGAGATTAAGGGGATTCCCTAAATTAGTGGGATTACATACAATCGAATATTCACAATATAATCTAAATATGGTATTGAGTATATCTCATTCCTAACACCCTCGACAGTCGCAGCGTCGGATTGTCGAACGGTGAGACTGGAACGAAATTCTTGATGAAGTGTTGTTGGAAGGCCTTTTGTGAATATATCAGCATTTTGGAGTGACGTGGGAACATGAAAGACCTTGACTTCACCAATAGCAACCTCATCGCGGACGAAGTGAATGTCAATTTCGATGTGTTTTGTGCGTTGATGCTGCACTGGATTCGTGGAGAGGTAAACAGAGCTGACGTTGTCACAGTAGACGATGGAGGCAGAGGATAGTGGTCGATGTATCTCAAGTAGCAAGTTATGTATCCAGGTGAGTTCGGCGACAGTGTTGGCAACACCTTTGTATTCAGCTTCAGTGCTTGAGCGGGATGGCGTTGGTTGTCGTTTTGCAGACCAAAAGACAAGGTTCAGACCAAGGAAGATGCAGTAACCAGAGGTGGATCTGCGTGTGTCAGGACAACCTGCCCAGTCGGCATCAGAGTAGGCAGTTAGAGTGTCAATGCGTCTGCGCGTCATTTGATGACCATAGTGAAGAGTGCCCTGCAAGTACCGGAGAATGCGTTTGAGTGCGTGAAGATGAGGGACCCGAGGCTGGTGCATGTAGAGGCAAACTTGATGGACCGCGTAGGATATATTTGGTCGCGTGAATGTCAAGTATTGCAGAGCACCAACGAGGCTGCGATAGAAAGTAGGATTGTCAATGGGGTCAACTGCATCGATTGAGAGTTTGGACTATAGATCAACCAGTGTAGCAAGTGGCTTGCATCCTTCTATACCAGCTCGAATGATGATGTCCTGAGCATAGGTGGATTGACTGAGGAACAGACCCGTGGCATTGAAATCAGCTTTGACGCCAAGAAAATGATGTAGCTTGCCCATGTCTGTCATAGAGAACTCTGTTTGCAACTTGGCGATGATCTTCTGAATTAGGACTGTGGACGAAGCTGTTAAGAGGATATCATCAACATAAAGCAGTAAGTAAGCACAATCACAGCCACGTTTGAATATGAAAAGAGAGGAGTCAGCACGACTTTGCACAAAGCCCATGAGCTTGAGGTAGCTTGAGAAGTGAGAGTTTCAGGCACAAGGCGCCTGTTTCAGGCCATAGATGGCTTTGTTAAGTTTGCAAACATACGACAGTCGGGTCTTGTCAACAAAACCAGGTGGCTGGTGCATGTAAACTGTTTCTTGGAGGTCACCTTGGAGGAAGGCATTTTTCACATCAAGTTGTTGTATGGGCCAGTCAAGTGCAACACCAAAATTGAGGATAGTGCGTATGGTTGCAGGCTTCACCACGGGGCTAAACGTCTCATTGTAGTCAAGTCCGTCCTCTTGAGACTTCCCATTTGCGACCAAACGTGCCTTGTGTCGATTAAGGACTCCATCTGCATTGTATTTATGTTTAAAGAGCCACATGGAACGCACAATGTTAACGTTAGGTGGTCTTGGTACAAAATCCCAAGTCTTAGTCTTAGTCATAGCACCGACTTCATCTGTCATTGCTGGGTTCCAGTTGGGATCAGATAAGTCGTGTAAGTGACTTTTAGGAAGTGGTGATTTGGTGTGAGTAAGGAGAGAAAGGACCAGTTTTGGTTTGGAGATACCAGCCTTGGACCGAGTGGTCATGTGGTGGCGTGGTAGAGGAACAGGACGAGTGAACGAAGGGACATGGGTTGTAAGAGTAGGTTGTGGTGGCGAGGGAAAAGGTGTTTGAAGAATCGACTGAAGCTGAGGAGAGATATCAACACTATCATCAAGGAATATGTATGAGATAGGAGGAGTGATAGGCTCAGCAGCAGGGTATTTTGTCTCATCAAACACAACATGACTCGAGATGATTATCTTTTTGGTTTTAAGGTCCAAGCATCTATACCCGCAATGTTGAGTAGGATAACCCAGAAAGAGACAAGGTGTTGAGCGAGGTGAGAGCTTGGTGAGGTTCAAATGATTTAGATTTGGGAAGCACAAACAGCCGAAAACTCTTAAGTGATCATATGTAGGTTGCTTTTGGAAGAGGCGAGTAAAAGGGATTTGATTGTGTATAGCTTTTGATGGGGTGATGTTGAGAACATGAACAGCAACATGTAAGGCTTCAACCCAGTAGCAAGGTGCTAAGCGAGCTTGGAACAAGAGAGTGCGAATGGCATTATTGATGGTTTGAATCATTCTTTCAGACTTCCCATTTTGTTGAGAGGTATGAGGACACGAAAAACGAACATTGATGCAATGAGTGGCAAAATAGCTTTGAAATTGATCATTATTGTACTCACCACCATTATCACACTGAAAGTTTTGAATGGTGGTGTGAAACTGATTGGCAATATAGGCAGTGAAGTGGAGGAATTTGGAGAATACTTCACTTTTGCGTCTAAGAGGATATACCCATAAATAGTGAGAGTAGTGATCAAGATACAAAACATAATACCGAATGCCACTCATCCTTGGTAATGGTGATGTCCACAAGTCAGAGTGAATGATTTCAAAAGGTTTGTGAACTTGAGTATGGGAAGTAAAAAATGGTTGTTTTATTGATTTGCCCAAAATGCAGGGTTCACAAGAAAGAGGAGCTGGTCCTTTAGTACAAAGAGAAGGATGGGAATCAAAAATAGAAGCAAGAGAAGAATTTTGGACATGGCCGAGTCTCTTATGCCATAGCTCGGGGGTTGAAGCCAGAAGAGCTGTTGGAGAGGAGGTCGATGTCTTATTGAAAGAAGCAGGTAACGAATAGAGGGCACCGGAGATTTCACAGCGGAGCAGAGGTATCCGACTTGGAAGATCCTTCACACTAAAACCAAATGGGTCAAAATCAACAGTACACCAGTTATCTTTCGTAAACTGGCGAACAAAAATGAGATTTTTGACAATGTTGGGTGCAACAAGAACATTTTTGAGGTGGAGAGGTTTGGTTTGGGTGGAAAAGGTGGTGTTGCCAGAGGAAGTGACAGGAATCAAAGAACCATTACCAACAATGACAGAATTAGTGGTGCTACTATTAAGAGTAGAGTTGACGATACCTGCGGTTGGTGTGAGATGGGCGGTGGTGCCAGTGTCCATGAACCAGTCAGATGCAGAGGGATCATTGAGAGACTCGGTTACATAGGACTGCATCAGCTGCTGAAACTCCACAAAGTTGGCCTGAGGTGGATGTGGGTGTGATGAGGACGCAGAATGAGGGAAACGACCATGAGGCTGAGTCCAGGGTGGATACTGGGGCCAGTATGGTGAAGAGATGACCAGTAGGGTTGCAAAACCCATTGAGAACCCCAAGACGGACGATTGGAGCCGGTGTTGTTACCACGACCACCTCTGCCACTGATGTTAAACCGTTTTCCTCTGTTGTTGTTGTTGAACCGCGAGCGATTTGAAACAGATTGTTGGGAAGGGGCAGTCACAGTGAGAGCCGTGGAGGAGGAGGAGTGGTCATGGTGAGCAGCAGATGAACGAGTCACCTTCTTGAGGTGATTCTCCTCGAGTTCGAGCATCGACTTGGCAACGTCGAAAGAAGGAAAAGGTTCTTTGTGTTTGATAACATTGAGAATGTTATCAAATTTTTCATTCAATCCATTGAGGAGATACATCACCAAGTTTCGGTCATTGACAGCAGCATCGACGTTGGCAAGGAGATCAGCAACAGACTTGATCTTCTGGAAATAGTCACGAATGGAGAGATCTTTGATCTCCATTGTGCGTAACTCATTGTCAAGCTGGATTGCACGAGCCTCCTTATTGTTTCGGAATTGATTCTCCACGCGAAGCCAAATGTCGCGAGCAGAGCCACCGGTTTTGAAGGAGGAGCGAAACAGAGGTAGAGCGTGGGTGCCATAGATCCAGAGTTTGACGAGACCGTCACGCTTGTACCAGACCGTATCAGCATCACTAGTGGGAAGGAGAGTGCCATCACTGTGGCCGGAGACATCAAACATCATGCAGTGAGTTTGAAACAACTCTCTCCAGGCATCATATTGTGGTATTCGAGATCGAGGATCAGTGGAATGTGATGTTTGATGTTGGTCACACCAAAACACCTTTCGATGGGATTGTTAGCAGCAGCCGTTCGAGGGAAAAGAAGAGAAATAAACTAAGAAGAAAATTGAGGGAAATTGGATCCCATCTTTAGCTCTAATACCATGTAAGTGAATATGATTCCCTTGCCTATTAACAATGATGTACAGCTCTACTTATAGTAGAGGAGATTACAGAGATTAAGGGGATTCCCTAAATTAGTGGGATTACATACAATCAAATATTCACAATATAATCTAAATATGTTTTAACGAGATAAAAAGTTGCCTCTAGATATATTTCATTCCTTACAATTTTAACGAGATAAAAAGTTGCCTCTAGAATATTTTAGAAACTAATAATCTAAACTAGCATTGTAAATTATTTGAAATATAAATATAATTAACAATAATTATATTACATATGTATATTATTTGAATTTATATATATACACTACACTAACTTAATTTTACAAAACCATAAATCATAATATAATTACTAAAAGAATTATTAGAAAAACCAACGCATCGCCTCGGCGGGCAACTTACAAGTAAGATAGTATATAATTATACTTAGTGGCTCCTAGATGCCAAATGTAATCGGTAGCAAACTGCACACATCAGTGTTTATAATAGTGTTTATAATGAAGCTTTGAAATTAATTAACTTTCATATATTATATCATTAAATTTTAAAAGTAATCATTTTTCAAAAATATACTTTCATATTATCTATTTTCAAAAATATATATTTCCTATGTATCACATGACTAAATTCTAAGCCTTAAATTCCAAATACTTAACTCTACTCTTTTAAAACTATACTCTGAATGTAAAATAAAGAATCCAAACCTAAAAAAAAATTTAAAAATTAATTCAACATATTGTAATTGTATAAAAGAGGGCAAAAACGAAAATATTTTTTAAAAATTGTATTTTTGAAAAATTATATCTCAGAAGGGGTAATTCTAACAAATTCTCTTAAATTAAATAGGTAAAAATGTGGAGTAAACAGTGTTTTGATTACATTGACTAGATTATATAAATAAGCATCTTTGCATATTTTAATTTCTTTTTATATTTGACATTAAATTATAAGTACTTTTATTACTTATTTTTTAAGAGAATCCACTCTGAAAATTTTAACTTTATTTTAGATAATTCATTTAGAATTCTCAACAAACATTGCTACAATATACCTCTTTAAGCTTTTAATTGAACTCACTTTTTTTTCTTTTTATTACCCTAATACTTTTTAAACATTGCTACACTGGCATCAAAATTTATCACTAAAAATCCTAGAAATGAGGTTGTCAAAGATAAAGTCACAAATCAATTAGGAAAACATTCTTTTTTAATCTATACCATGAGAAACTATATTCAACTAGTAGTACTCACCTCACAATCATTTCATTGTTAGAATTAGAATTAGTGCTCTATCAACAATTAGTTAAATAATATTTCTTTTATAACATATATAATTTTAACGAGATAAAAAGTTTCGTCTAGAATATTTTAGAAACTAATAATCTAAACTAGCATTGTAAATTATTTATAATATAAATATAATTAACAATAATTATAAATAAAAAAATATATAATTAACAATAATTATATTACATATGTACATTATTTGAATTTATATATATACAGTACATTAACTTAATTTTACAAAACCATAAATCATATTATAATTACTAAAAGAATTATTAGAAAAACCCACGCATCGCCTAGGCGGGAAACTTTCTAGTTTCTAGTAAGATAGTATATAATTATACTTAGTGGCCCCTAGATGCCAAATGTAATCGGCAGCAACCTGCACACATCAGTGTTTATAATAGTGTTTATAATGAAGCTTTGAAATTAATCTGTTTGACACATTTAGGTTACATGATTAAACCGAAACAAATCATCAATTCTGAACCAGTTGATTTAGACAATAGTTCAACTTTATACAAAAAGAGAAGATTTTGTATCAAAAAATTGGATTGTCAACTTTAATAGCAATTGCCATCAGAATCATGTAAGAAACTACATGATTAAATAGAAATTTGAGAGATGAAGAGGCAGTGATGAGAGATAAAACGTGACGGATGGGTTTGGTGATATTAGATCATGGGCATCGCTTTTTTTACTAATGCAAGTAGCACAGTTTTGAGAACAAAACTCTTCAACCAAATAGCCAAGTTTACAAGTTTTGTTCTTTGTCTCTATTTACTAAATATATTGAAAGTAATATTAGTTTTGTGGCTCGAAATTAAGGAAATGCTAATTTAGGAAAGTTAACACTGAACGTATGTTTCAGGTTTGGAATTGGATAGAGGACAACTATGAAAGCATTTCACAGAAAAAATGCCATACGGAGTCCCAACTCTCATATGAAGTTGAAGAGTATATTTTTATACGGCACTTTGATTTTTCTATTGTCCTCACTAAACTCCAAATTTCTAATTTCTTAAAACATGATTTTTTAGGGGCCAAGAAGAACGAGTTTATGGTCTTTCAAGTCAAGTCTATTGGATTTGGAAGGACTCATATAAGATTTTTTAGCAGGGAAGTTTTTTCTTCAAAAAGACTTCAAATCATCAAGTCAATGGAGCTTCATGTGTTTGTTTTTTTTATATATATGTAAGTGACCTGCAACACTAATTTACCATCACAACTACTTCATATTACTTTTTCATTTCCACAAATATGAAAGCTTTCTTGTCTAATCAGAATATGAGCTTACTTTTTCGTTCCATATGTTTCCTTTTTCTTCTTTCAAGTTTTCTAAACACGTTTGTTTCTTCTACACAACACTTGTGTCATTACGACCAAAGGGACACTCTTCTTGAGTTCAAGAGTGAGTTTTCGATCCAAAATCCTGATTGGCTTGATTCATATCCAAAGACAGAATCATGGGTAAATAAAAGTGATTGCTGTTCTTGGGATGGTATCACCTATGCTGCTAAGTCGGGCAAAGTAATAGGGCTAGACCTTCGTTTCAGAAACCTCCATGGCCCGCTTAAATCCAAGAGCAGTCTATTTTGACTGCGTCATCTCCGTGATTTGAACCGGTTCGCCAATCCCAGCTAAAAAGACTTAGATCTCTCCCAGTCTTCACTATCAGGCCAAATTCCAATCAACCTTCTTCAGCTAACCAAGTTGGTGTCTCTCGATCTTTCTTCTCCTTATGATTCTTCAATTTTATCTATTGATGGATCCTTTCTTCATCTACTTGCTCAAAATTTGAGGAATCTTAGAGAACTGGATTTGAGCGATGTAAAAATTTCTTCAGAAATCCCCCATGAGATTTCAAACATGCGATCTCTAAGGTTACTACATCTTAGAAACTGCAACCTGTCTGGAGAATTTCCAAGTAGTGTTCTTCTGATACCGAGCTTACAGTCCATTAGATTAAGCGACAATATAAATTTGAGAGGGAATCTTCCCATGTTTCATGAAAATAACTCTTTAGTAGAGCTGACCATTGAAAACACAACCTTTTCGGGGAAGATTCCGTTTTCACTTGGGAACCTTTCTCATCTCTCTATTCTCGATCTTGGTTGAAATAATTTTGTTGGTGAAATCCCATCTTCAATTGGCAATCTAAAACAATTGACTGTTTTTGCTGTTGAGGATAACAAGCTTGTTAGGGGGTGGATTTCACCCCAACAATAGGCCCAGCCCAGAAAAGGCCCAAAAGAATTAATAGGCCGAGAGGGCTATTTTGGTCTTTTCGGATGACAAACTGACACAGTAACCTATAAATAGTGATTGTACGGTGTATGGCAAAAGGACGAAAAAACAGAGAGGGAATTGATACGAGAGAATTGGTTCTCGAAGTATAGACTCGACGAGCTCGCAGTTCGCCAATTGTTTCTCTTTTGGTCATTTTATTTTATAGCTCGTCTTTATCGATTGTAGTCCGACTTTTTCTCATATAATAAAGAGAACTTCGACCCTCAAAACATAGAACTAAAATACTCTAATTGGACCGATTTGGACATCAACAATTTGGCGCGCCAGGTAGGGGGAGCCAAGTCAAAATTCTCTTTGAAAGTCTGAAGAACGGACCTACACCAACTATGCGAGATGACCATAATCACCAAAGAAGGAAGCAAGGAAGCCGGCTCGTCAGGGGGAACCACAACCCCGACAGCGGATCAAGTGGAACAAGTAGTCCTCCCAACCCCGGATGCTCCAAGAAAGGTTGCCACAGTGGAGAGTCCGGAAACGTTCGTCATCGCAAGCAACCTAGCGAGCCCGACGACCACAGAGCCGACTTCAAACCCAGCGCAACTCACCCTGCTCAACAGCCAGTCCGGCTCCAGCATAGATGAGCTATTCCGCGGGATCTTAGCACGCCTCAACCAGCAGGAACGGCGAACCAATACACGACTGGATGCATTAACCGTAGCACAGGTCGGATCCCAGGAAGAAATCAACCATCTCCAGACCATCCGACAAGGTTCGACGAATCTCTTCTCAGCAGGGATAATGCCAAGGGAAAATGCGAGAACTGGTGGGCTCGACCGCGATCCCAACTCGCGCGTCGATGAGCAGAGCGACAATGCTAAGGATGCCGAGCTGAAGCAAATTCGGGAAAAGATGCAAGAAATGGAAGCGATATTACATAAGGCAACGAGTAGAGCGCCGGAAGTAGATCTCATGCTCGAAGCAACTCAGCGAACCCCATTCTCGAGAAGGCTCGCAACCACACCAGTGAAGCGAGCGGTCAAGCCAAGGCTGGGTTACTATGACGGGACGGCTGACCCACGAGACTTTCTGCTCACTTTCGGGGTAGCTCTCGGTCCCTTGCAGTTCAGCCCGGCAGAGTACGATGTTGGAGCATGCCAAGTCTTCGCCGAACACTTGACCGGTGCAGCTTTGAGTTGGTTTTCACGACTCCCATCCAGATCGATTGATAGTATCAAGGACCTGATAACCAAATTTTTAAAGCAGTTCTCCGTTCTAATGGAAAACAAGAACTCCCATGCCGATCTGTATGAACTAACTCAAGGACTAAACGAATCGCTTCGGTCCTTCATCGGACGCTTTAAGGAAATCGTCGTTAACGTCTCGATTCCGGATGTTGCAGCCATCGTTGCACTCAAAAATGCGCTGTGGTACGAATCTCGGTTCAAAGAGGAGCTGTCTTTGACTCATGTGGAAACCATTGCCGACACACTACTACGAGCCGCAAAGCACATAGAGGTCGAAGAAGAAAAGGTGGTCAACGCTAAGAAGCATGCCGCAGAAATAAGCGTCGCAACCAAGCCACCAACAGTCGTAGCTCCAAAGATCGAAAACGTCGAGCCATGCCAGCATTTCTCCCGAAACCCAGACCGAACTCGTCGAACTTTCGCGATCGGTGAAAATAAATACATCATGAAGGAAGGAGGAGAAAAGAGTGCAACTCAGTACTGCGATTTCCATCAAAGTACCACACATTCGACTGAGGAGTGTTGTTACCTCCAAACGATCCTAATGGAACGATACAAAAAGGGGGCAATAGTAGTCGAGTCCGACAGAAGCAAGACAACCCGACCCGGAAAGAGCGATACCAAACGAGCTGAGAATATTGCCCGGAAGTTAGTGAAAGACTCAAAGACACTCACCGATCAAAGTGAGGACGAGATAGAAGTTCTCAATGACCCTGATCATGAAAAACGGCTGCGTCCAGATCATCAGCCCGACCACCGTCCCCCAGTAATAAGACGGATAAACATGATCATGGGTGGGCTAGCAGGGTGCAACGACTCCGTCAGATCAATGAGAGACTACACGAAGAAAGCCGAAATGAAAAAATCCTGGCCATCGAAGATCGGTTCCAAAAACACGTCGATAGCCTTCAACGATAGCGATCTAGAGGGTTTAGTTCTCCCACATAACGTCCCCCTGGTAGTCGAACTTCTGATTGGTGAAAGCGAGGTTACGAGAATCCTGGTTGACACCGGAAGTTTGGTCAATGTGATCTTCAGGAACGTCTTGGCGCAAATGGAGATCGGTGAAGGCGATATCAAGCCAGAATGCCACTCCTTAACCGGTTTCGACGGAGATCATATCATGTCCATCGGCACCATCGACCTGCCAATCTTCATCAGGGGAATGGCGAGATATTCCTGATTCGCCGTCATCGACAAGCCGACTATCTATAATGTCATCCTCGGAACCCGTTGGCTTCACAAGATGAGGGCAGTCCCATCGACATACCATCAATGCGTCAAATTTCCAACCTCGAAGGGCGTATACACGTTGCGTGGCAACCAACAGGGCGCGAGGACCTGCTTCCTGATCGAACATAAGATGCGCACAGCAAAGAAGTTATAGCAATCAAAGCAGCAGGTCGGCAACGACAGTTCGTCGCTGACCGACGGAAAGCCGACCCCGATCCAACAGGGCATCGCTGCGACAGAGG
>NC_141893.1:34361814-34431814 GCF_030686135.1 Camelina sativa
ATGTGAAGCCTTCTTTAATTGACCTGAACACACAAAAAGTGCAAAATTAAACAAGGACCATCCCAATTATTATATGACATCATAATTATTATGGGAGAATAAACTTACTAACTAACTAACTCGCCTAGCTAGCCAAGTCAAAACCTTTTAAGAGCTACAGGTAGAGAGAGAATCGAATCAAACCAACCCTAACGTAGACATTGAGAAGAAAAAAACAAACGACAAAGAAGAGATGAAAAAAACCCTAAAAAACCTGAGCAGATATTGAGTTTGGCTGATTGTCAGAAAGCAGAGTAAAACAAATTAAGGGGTTCGAGCCAAGGCCGAAAACAGCCAGCGCGAGAGAGACGACCCAACCCTACAAGGATGGAATTGGTGACGACGATGCTTAGCACACACACACGTGCGATTGTGACGGGAACAATGGACGCATAAAGATGAGTTTTGGGTTTTGTCTTTATATCCAAACATCCCTTTATTTATTTAGCTGACAAAAAAAAAGTTATAAATAAACTTAGTTTGACTAGGAAACCAAAACCATGTCATGTTTTGTTTTACGTTTTTAAAAAAAAAAATACATGATGATGAGGCCCAATTACAAAAATATTTAAAACTTAAAAAAAAAAAAAATTGGAAGTTTCATACTACTACTATAATATTTGGAGGTTTTTTTTTCTTCATCAACAAAATTAAAGTACTTAAACGACCTATCGACTATCGTAATAAACCATAATTTGCCAATCTTTTTGACCAAGAAAAATAATTCTCTCGAGAAAAATAAAAAAATCTACCGTCTTATCTTAGGTAATTTCTGTTGACCAAGAAAAAAAAAAAAAGTAATTTCTTCGTAACATCTGTTTTTCTTACTTGAAATTAATGGAATTGGGTTCATTAATTGTGGTGCTCTAATCAAATCAATTGTGTTGTTAATTAGTGGGTCAAATCGAGGTCTTATTAATCCATTGTGGTGCTCTAATCAAATCCAATTAATGTACTTCTTCTTCATTTTGTCTGGCACAATAACGCATATGAATGAAAAAGCACCAACAATCTTTAATCGACCACATATATATACTATAATAAAAGGCCTTTGACACAAAAAAAAAATTAATAATAATAATAACAGAATTATTCATAAAGTTTTTATAAAAGAAAGAAAGAAAATCGTTTTACATTATTATATAACACTGTAACGAGCTGTCGTTTTTAGTAACAAAAACAAACGGGACGCAGTTGCATAGCCAAAATAGTAAACGAGACTAAGTTCTTTTGGGGAGGATGAGGCAGAGTGCAAAACGATGGCAGCTACAACAATCTCGCCGGCGATTAGGAAGCAAATGAGCAGCGTTGCCGTCGCAATGAAGGTCGCGATTATCGGCGGCGGAAGTGGGGTTTTTTTTTCTCAATTTCATTATTAGATTTTCGATTTTAGGTTTCCATTCGTGAAAATAAAGTTTTCAATATATCGGAGCAGTTTCCGGAGCCGTGTGCGCATCGACTCTGGCAAGGAATGGCGTCTCCGTCACAATCTTCGACTCGGGTCGTGGACCTGGTGGACGTATGTCTCAAAGAAGGTTCCTTTTTCCTCCCTCCTCCCTAATTATTATACTTTTGATAGCCCAGAGGGATTTTGTCTATTTTGTGGATAGTGTTGAGCTTTTTGAATGATGTGCAGAGAGATTGGAGAAGATGGGAAGGAGTTGATGTTCGATCATGGAGCTCCATTTTTCTGTGTGAGCAACTCTGATGCATTGGCTCTTGTTCACGAGTGGGAGTCCAGAGGTGTTGTTTCTGAATGGAATCAAGTTTTTGGGAGTTTCGATTGCGCATCCAACAAGTTTCTTGGCTTCCAACAGGTAGGTCTTTGAAACATCTCTCTTTCTGCTATCAAGTGTAATTTCTTGTTGCTGCCTCTGCGTTTGTAAGATACTCGATACTAGGATTGATTGATTGATTGATCCCCCAAGTAGTCAGTCAATAATTTATCCATCTTGGAGCTTGAGGCTTTTCTTGTTTAAATGTGTCTACTATACCTAGGAAGGGAATGCAAACAAGTATGTGGGTGTTCCTGGCATGAACTCTATATCTAAGGCCTTGTGTCAAGAGTCTGGTACTTTCTATAATCTTTATGTAGTAGAGACTAGAGAGATTTAACTCAAACCTCTGAAACATCAGTCTCTGTAATCAACTCCATGATCAACATTGTGTAGGTGTTAAAAGTATGTTTGGAACTGGTATTGCCAAGCTGGAATGGTTGGAAGAAGAGATACCGTGGTTGTTGACAGATTCAAAAGGAGAAAACGTGGGTCGTTTCGATGGAGTCGTTGCGTCAGATAAAAACATTGTTTCTCCAAGATTTACTCAAGTAACCGGACTCCCACCGCCACTGGGTAAGACTTGCATGAATTCAGTTCTCCTACTGTTGCCGTTTCAGTGTTATATCACATTTATCTCTACACTTTTATTTGTTTTCCTAACACAGACTTGAGTCTAGTCCCGGACTTGGCACCTAAACTACAACTTATTCCTGTTTTACCATGCTTCTCTCTTATGCTAGCTTTCAAGGAGCCATTGTCTTTGGTAATATTTTTTTTGCTTTTCCAGTCTGTAATTTAATCTGCTAGCCAAAGTATTTGGGTTCATCTACAAAAGTTTGCAGAAATACCAATCTAGTGAAAGCCTTAGCTAATTTCTGTCGTTTTCCGTATTCTATGATTCTTGAATCAGATACCAGTAAAAGGCTTATCTTTCAAGAATTCTGAGATTTTGAGCTGGGCTCACTGTGATAGCACTAAGCCAGGACGGTCTACTGATAGGTGTATATCACTTCACTTACCAAAACAAAAAGTGTAAAATCACATTTTGAGTTGATTCTTTCCAATTTTGAGAGGGAGATTGATCCGACCAAGTAGTAGTGTACAGTATACATATGAGCAGTTGCAATCACTATATATGGGGTAAGATTGCTTCAGTGTTCTAAACTCTTTCGGTTCTTATCTTGAATTTTTAGTGAAAGATGGATACTGCATTCAACTCCAGACTATGCCAATGGTGTTATTGCTAGGACCGGCCTCCAAAAGCTATCGAATGAAACACTAAACAAAATAGCTGAAGAGATGTTCAAAGAGTTTCATAGTTCATGACAGTGTCTTTGCCTTGATGGTAGACTCAAATGGAACTAAGATGAAATATATATATATATATATATGTATAACGTCTTAAGTGGTATTTTACATGAAAATCTACTGGGTACAAGAGTGAGGAAATGTTTTTACAATCAGATACGCACACATGATCCCCCCCCCCCCCCCCCCGGAAGAATTGTTCCAATCATGGATATGAATATATATAGCAATAATAACTCTCGTTACACTGTCAGCAATTCCAAGCAGTGCTTGGAATACCAATGTCGGTCAAGAGGCTCTCCGAGCTACCTTCTCCATAATTCTGTGAATCTTTAGCCGCGAGGCTTCCATCGATCTTAGTGAGCTGACTTAGAAGAGCTCTGAGAACCATCTGATCAGACGAACAGAACGAGTCGAGGCCTGTGAGCGTAGCTGGGGCTGAACCACAGGTAAACAAGGGGTTAGGGTTCTTGCAAGGAGTCTTGAGTTCGGAGACTGAGTTGGTTAGGTTTAAGGTTTGGTTCTGTGATAAATTGGAGAAGCAGGGTACGTGCTCATTGATGATGAAATGCTGATCATCACTGAGATAAGAGGAGGGTTCTACTTGGTCAAAGTTGATGTAAGGATCCATCAAAGGAGGAAGAGATGCAGAGGCTGTCTCATCAAAACAGCTGCTCGTGGTGTCTCGGCAGATAACTCCTTCGGTATTCTTGTGGAACACTCTACACAAGACCCAGTCTTCCTGTTTCCCTCAACAACACATGGAGAACACTATATTAATTACTCTTTACTCGGAAGTGATGATCACGAAGAAATGGAATAAACTGGGGGTATACCTTTGGAGAAGTCAGAGAATGATTGGGAGGCTGATAAGATCCTTGGAGACGAAATTCGTGCATGACCCAATCAGTTTTACGACCTCGAGGAGCTCGGCCTTGGTAAAACACCAATGTCTTCCTCATCCCAACAAGCTTACCTTTTCTTTGAATGGCTCTGTCTTTGCCTGTGGCTTTCCAGTATCCAGTGGCCGTAGCTCGGTTTGTTCTCAGCCCGGTTGCGTATTTACGATCTCGTTGGCTATAGAAATACCAATCCTTCCCTCCCACGCATGCCATTTCTGACCATTTGTAAAAATCATACACACAGCCATTTTTAGTTACAGTATCTAAATACATTATAGGATAAAAATGAACTCATATGATTAATGTTAGAGCCACTATTTTAGAATCACATAACAGAAATTGTTTTTTTTTTTTTTTAATCTATCTTGAAAATATTCGTTTTTTTTTTTAATCTATCTGAAAATATTCAGTGTTCAAATATATCGGCTACTACGAATACAATATACAGAAAACATCCGTTGGGAATTGAACTAAGCATGTCAAACATGTGATTCTTCAACCAAAAACAACGAATAGGAATTCAACGCGTGTGAATGATTAGGATTTTTATTATTTTTTTTTTCTGTTTTTATTTTGCGTGAATTTTGTTGTTTTTGGATAAAGAAAAATATCTTCATCAAATGAGTGACGACTAAGCATTCAATTCAATAGTATTATTATCAAGCAGTTGAAGGGTCAATTTTATCTTTTGATTTGAAAAGCTATAAAAATATCACAGGACCCATTTAGAGGCGTAAGCAAAGGAGAGAATAACAAAGAATACTAATTATGATCAAACCGAACGCATTTTACTTTTTTTTGCAACTTAGCAAAATGTCACACTCAAAGTGCTACTATTCTAATAAACCTACAAAAAAAACAAATTGAGAAATTGACTTTTTCGTCTCTTTGTCCTAATCTTATTTTGTTTTATCCAATTTTTTTTTTTTCTTTTCAAGAATTTTGGTTGAGGATAACGCCAAGAGTGTCAACTTCTCATTAATAATTTTATATGTCTCTCGAAATTTCAAAATTATTACGTAATATATACGTACTTTTTTTTCTATAAGTTATAAAGTATGTATATGTGTATCGTACCCCAATCCATTAATAATAGAGAGAGATATATCGACCAATATTGTGTTATGTTTGAATAGGATTGTATGGAGATTAGACTACATTGTATTGAATGAAAGTAAAATAAATGAGGTGACATCATCTTAAAAGTGGTTTAGACGAACGATATTGATCCAACTTTTTCTTCAAATTTTGTTTCTATAATAAAACGACGAAGACAAAAGAAGAGCATATCTCATATATTTTATTATGACTTATTATGAGGACATAATATTATAAAACCAACCATATATATATAATTAATAAAGATTGATATGCAAGAATGAATGAAATTAAGAAGACGACGTACTAGGGATGTCCCAAGGCTCACACTTGTTGAGATCGACTTGGATCAATACGAGAGGTGGTTGATGATTACTGTGATGAAGCGATCGTCTCATCAGGTAATCGCAGACAAGCTCATCGTCCTTTGGGTGAAATCTGAATCCCGGCGGTAACTGTGCTTCCACCATGCTTATACTACTTTCATTCATCTCTTCTTCCGTCTCCATAGATCACCTCTCTCTCTCTTGTTGATCACTCTCTCTCTCTCTCTCTTGATTTTAATTAGGTTTTAGTATTTGATTAGAGGATCGTGATTAAGAAGCAAAGAGAGGATAAAGAGAGGGAGAGAGAAGAATAATTATTGGGATCATTTGGGTGGTGTCCGAGGAGGAAGACCCGTGGGTTTAAGTAGTAACTTGCCCACCATGCCGTCAACTTCTATATATTTTAATTATTCTAATCATATGTTTCCATTTCAAATCAATTGTTTTTACGTACTCTCTATTGTAAAATAATCATTGCAAAGCAGAATCACATATTTTTGCCTTGACAAACAATAAGGACATAAAAGTTGATGTTCTCTGTCATTTTTATACTATTGTTTTTTTTTTAAAAATCATAAGAGGATAATGAAAAAAGTCTAGGGTTAGTAACTTAGTTGTTTGCCTTGAGAATTATTATGTCAAGATATTTTCCTCAAATATATTAGATGATAAATAGAAATATAATTTATTAATTAAATAATATAAGACACTAACATACATATACTATAAATCTTGGATGCACAACTACAACTACAATAATAGTATATATGAACTTGCAAGTATTAAAAACTGTAAGATTATTATCATCATGAATTTTCAGAATTCTCATCAGGTTATAAGAAAAATGAAATAAATGGTTTAATTAGTAAATTGGTTTAAGACCTTTAATAATGCATTATATGCTCTGTATACATAAACAGTGTGAAGGCTGCCATGAAACAGGAGACAACAATTAAAGAATGCATTTGATTCATTTCTAAATTACGATAAATGGTTTAATTATTTGGAAATAGTTTATACTATATGAAACACATGTCAGTTTTTCTGATTATTATTTTTCCCTTGGTCATATGAAAATGGTATCGCATTGTAATCTCCGTCTTTAATACGCCAATTGTATAATCATTTTGTCGTAGTCATAGACACATTTGCTTCGTTTTAAAAACAACATAATCCGATCGAGTAAATCAAATGAATTATTCGTAGTGAACAGCTGGATCTTGAAAGGCCCAAAGACGTGGACCATTCATCTTGCCCTATTGCTAAATTCCACAATTTATATTTTTAATAAAATCGGTGAATAAATTAATTTATTAGCCAATGGTCATTACATGGATTTAGGCATGTCAATTAGGACCAAAGTCCGCGGGCTGATCCAGCCCGACCCTAAAAAATACCGGGCTCAGATTTAAATTTATATATCTAGAAAATATCGGGTTTTTTCAGGCTCAGCCCGTTTGGGCTATAGAGTTTTTCGGGTTTAGTCCGACCAGGCTCGGACCAGCCCGAAAAACCGTTTAACAAATATATTTGTACTTTTTTGTTAACATTTTTATTTGATTGCAATATTTGATTAATGATTTATTGTAAATAAAGTTTAAAACTCTAATCCTACTTTTCATATTTACTTAATAACCTTGCTTAATACTTTTAAAATTTTTATCTATGATATTTTATATGAATTATATATTGTTTTATTTGGTTAAAATATAAATTTTTATTTAGTTTTAAACTTTTTCTTTTAAATTAAGTTAGTTGTAGTGAATATAGATAAGTTATTAAAATTTTGATTGATTTGTTTTACAGTACATCTTTAAATACTGCTTTTACAAACTTATAAGTCTGAATTATTGATCCGTAAGATAAGCCCGAAAAAGCCCGAAAAGCCCTGTAGCTCTGGTAGGGCTGAGCTCGAGCTTTAAAATATAGGCTCGGAAATATTTCGGGCCGGGCTTGGCCGGGCTCAAACATATGCAGGCTTTATGGGTTTTGGGCCGGGCCGGGCCGTGCTACCCCGATTGACACCCCTACATGGATTTTAGAGATATAAACACTCAAAAACTTGCCCTTTAATTGTGGATATGTCTATCTCATATCATAGCTGGGCCACGTACGTATATAAACAAAAGCAGTGTCATTTTCGCCATTACCTCATATTATCATATGTTTACATGCTAGTAGTCGTTTAATAACAAGGAAGACTATATAAGAACAACGATATTGTAAATACAAAATGAAAACAATGAATGAAGAGGAAGAAGAAGAATAAGCTGGTCCATATAGAGAGATGTAAGATTCAATGAAAGCGTGGTGAAGATATTGGGTTTGATGTTGTCGTTAGTGACCTTGGAGAAGTGGGAAGTGATGGCCACAACAACAACTAACGAAACCCTTTGTAGTTGACTTGGTCAAACTTCGATTCATTCTAATTTATCTTTTGATCTTTGGATAGAGACAAAACCTATTTTGAGTTCGACTTCCTATTTAACTTTCAATGTACTTTGGGTCGGGATCTATAGTTCCTCTCTATTCGATTGGATAGAACCAGAGTTTTTTGGATTATGTGCGGTATTGTGTATTCCATTAATTGTGATAACAATATTGTATGTTTTAGCCCATGCATACGAATTATTGTTTTTTATAGGACTTTCCGGCTGAGGGATATATCTCTAAGTTTAAACTCTCACGGGTCTTTTAAATCATAAATCTTTTGTTATAGATATCAAAGGGTTACTATAATGGTAGACAATACTAAAAAGTTTATTCGAATTTGATTTCGAAAAATAAGAGAAAATAACATCTTATTAGGTGAAGCATCATTCAACTATACATATTTTAAAATGTACTTATATTTTTGTGATTTGAATGATTTCGAATGATTTTTAGTTGATTTTTGTATGTCCATGATTATTTTTTTTGGATCCAGACAAAATTTTCGACCAGTGGGTGAGAGATTAGATTTTATGTTAGATCTCAAGTCACTTCCGATATTTTCTTGGCATAAATTTCATTTACTCAATCGATGAATAGTAATATCAAATAAACTCCCAAAGGCACAACCTTATAATAATTGATATATTTGATACATAGTGAATAGTGATGATGTGATTTTCTTTTCTTTCTTTTTTAAAAAATAAAGGTGTATATCATCGTCTATATATGTATATCCTTATCTCTAATATATTTTTTTTGGAAAAAGGTCTTTTTGTGTCATTTCTCGAATTCATACCTTTTCAGCAACATTATAATTACATTAGTATACCTTTTCGGCAACATTATAATCCTGGTCTTCACAATCCATGAACCATCGACTCGTAGACGTTGCCGATGAGATCAAACCAGGTTAGTTAGTCCCTCAGAAGTGAATAAACTTTGTATCATGGAAGATACAAACGTACGTGTGGGGATAGAGAACATTGATATTGCATCTCTCAATGGATAAAAAAGACGATCAAGTATAGTATATATGAATGTGATTTTGAGCGTAAAGGAGAGATAACCAAGGTGAGTTTATATAATATGCGCGCGGTTGTTTAATTATGTGTTTTTGGTGTCTTGACTCTTGAAATATGCCCTGGTAACAACAATTAGAAGCAACAATCATATAGTATGTTTTATATATTGAGTCGATGGTTCATTGTTAGTTTGATTAATTATTTTGACATCATCACCATTCTAAGAAATTAAATAAACTACAATAATTATTTTCTCGTTTGAAAATAGAATTTTCCATTGTACTTAAATAGTAGAACTTTATGCCATACTATTAATATTTGTCCTGAATCAAAGCATGCAGCTGCAGGAAGTGTTTTTTTTTTTTGGTAGAAAGAAAACAAAAATGCTTATGCATGAATACACGAAACGTGTGCTTATGATCATGCTCAATTATTGGTTGGTAGGTGACCATAATGAGAAAGAACAATTTCACATAATAACAAAACAAACAAAATTTATTTTTTTAATTAAATGCTCACACGAACCAGATCTAAAATGTCACAATATTATTCACCACCCTCTCAATCATACAGACATAAATTGACAAAAAAAAAAAAAAAAAAAAAAGGGTCATACACTAAAACATAATATTTGGGCCCATAACATAGTAAAACCCGGCCCAGTAAAAAAGAACCGACCCGAATTGGTTATGGTAAATGGAAACAAGTGTGTGGTACGGTGTACCTGAGCCTGAGCTGAGGTGCAGTAAGTAGGGTATATAAATAGTGCTTGTCTCTGTCACTCCCACTTCTCTCCAAACCAAAAACCCTCTCCTTCCTTATTAACTTAATTCCCGGCAAATGCCCCAAAGCTTTAATTAATTAATGGCTTCCGCTTGCGTTAAAAGTGCCGGTGTTTCGCCGGAAAAGTTCTCTACGTTCGGATGGACCAGCCCTCGAATGTCTTTGACCCGAGAAGACAACAGCAGACGCTTTTCTTCCTCCGTCGTCGGCAAGCAACAACCTGATCCGTTACCGGAGAACCAAGATCCAGTTGTGGATTTTGAGTTTTGTCTCGAAGATCCGGTGACAATGCTGTCCGCCGACGAGCTCTTCTCCGACGGAAAGCTCGTACCTTTGAAGTTCTCTGGTGTCCCCAAGACTAGCACCGAACCAAGAGGATCACCGGAGGTTCTGAAATCTTGCCGGAGACTTGAGATGGAGATCTCTGACCTCTTCTCCCCTAAAGCCCCTCGTTGTACTACTCGTTGGAGAGAGCTTTTAGGTCTCAAGAGACTTGTCAACAACGCCAAGCCACAAGAATCTGCTAAACCCACTTCTTCTTCTCCTCCCTCAAACCCCAAAACGTCGTCGTTCAAGCAATTTCTTCACCGGGGTTATAAATCCTCCGCCACCGCCGCCGTGACGTCGCCGCTGCTAAAAGAATCAGATATCTCCGAATCAATCTCATTCGCCTCCTCACGTCTCTCACTCTCCTCATCGTCTTCCTCTGGCCACGAGATCGATGACCTTCCAAGACTCTCACTTGACCTAGACAAACCAAGTCCTAACCCGTTCGCTCCGTCGCGGACTCATCTACGAAACTCTAACCAACCGAGAATCAGGTTAGCCAAACCGAGGCGCCATCATCCACCGTCGAATCCTTCCGCTGACGGATCATCATCGGCGAACATTGAATCTCGGGGACTCACTGTGACGGCGGATAGTCCGAGACTTAACGCCTCCGGTAAAATAGTGTTTCATGGACTCGAAAGAAGCTCGAGTAGTCCCGGGAGCTTCACCGGCGGACCTAGGTTGAAGCAGCACCATGGCATGCCTAGATCGTACTCTGCTAATGTCAGAATCACGCCGGTGCTTAATGTTCCGGTTTGTTCCCTTAAATCAGGGCTTTTCTTTAGTCAGCTTTTCTCACCTTCGTCGTCTTCGTCTTCATCGTCTTCTTCTCCGTCTCCGGGGAACAAATCGCAAGTACAGAGCAACGGCAAAAACCGGTCCAATCGAACCAAGTTTGAAACGAAATTTGAACAATTAGAGAAGTAAACCGGGTTGAGTCAGCTGGTAAACCGTTATGACTTTTGTTTTAAGCAGACGGAGTTAGAAGGAGAATCTTAACGCTTTAGTTTTTGTGGGGTTGTTTTGTAAACTTCAGTTTTATTTAGGGGGGTGGGGCATAATATGTATATACGGTTTAACAATTTATTTTATCGGTTTATCGCATTAATTATGAAGTCTCTATCTCTCTCTTATTTTTCATAAACCACATCGATTTGAGTCCTAAACTCAGAAAGACCAAACAAAGCAATAACAAATATTTTTAATTTCTCTGTTAAACGATAAATTCGATAAACATTCTTTAAAGAAAATTCTGACCAAAAAGTATGATGTGCTTGCCATGTTCGGAGATTGCTTCAAAAGATTTTTTGTATGTTTAAAAATAGTTTGTGACGGAATAATAAATCTAAAGATGATTAATGATTAACTAACTACATAAAGAGAAATTGTAATGACTGTTTAGGGGAGAAGTTCCTACTTTAATTATTAGGGTTACTTTTTCTTCTTAATAATGAGTTTGCAATGTCAATTAAGATCCAAATTGCAAATCCTTCTCAGTTATAGAGCATTGTTCAGTTTTCGACATCAATGTAGTGCTTCTTTATACGAGTTTAATTTGAAAGATACAAATCCTAGTAAGTAACTTTTTTTTTTTTTTTGTCAAATCCTAGTAAGTAACTTTTTAGCTAAGAAAGACAGCTTTTAATTTGGTTTAAAGCAAAAAGTAGAAATAATTAGTAGTACTATTACAACTTGAAATTTGCATGTGTCATAGTTAGTAGAGTAGATTAGTGAGGATAGACTGAAATAGGTCGGTGGACCAAATCAAAGAGGATCTTCCATGTCTTCACAAAACATAATTAGTAGACTGTTTTCTTTTATAAAATCGAGTAATCAAATTATTTAGACAGCTCCATGCTTCTTTTTTTTTTGGTAACA
This sequence comes from Camelina sativa, assembly GCF_030686135.1. Lineage (NCBI taxonomy): Eukaryota > Viridiplantae > Streptophyta > Magnoliopsida > Brassicales > Brassicaceae > Camelina > Camelina sativa. Next base: position 34,373,712 of record NC_141893.1, read on the forward strand.
CTAACAAGTAACAACCCATTTTAAAACTTGTTTATCAAACCCCAAAAGAAAATGTTGAAGTTTAGTTGAAACCTCTCAGTAATATCAAGTTCTTCTGTAGTCAATTTTGTCTAGATCATGTTTAAAATAAACAATGAAAATATAATGTGGATTGAAGATTTCAAGGGACTGAAGAGACAACTATGGTAGTAGTATAATATAAATAAGTAATTAAGGGACAGATCTGAGATTATTGATGAATAAAAACACTGTTAAGGGTCAAAGCCTGAAGAGAGCTGTCATTCGTAGTAGCTTAGCTTAGCTGCAGCTATGAAAAATCGGTAAATAAAAAAAGTTAGCTCCGTCGTCAAAATAATTTATCCCTTTACAAAAAGACCACGATCGATATATTTTAAATTGAAAATAAATAAAGTTGCTCGTGATTATGGAACATCGCTTCATAAATCCCAGCCGTTGGATTCATTCTCTCCCAATCGATCCACAACAAGAGGACAAGAATAATTCATGCAAATAATATACACTACACATTATATGCATCTGTAAAGTAGCATTGCACTTTAAATTCTTAGAAATTATTCTGGAAAAATAAAATTTTCTGAGTATATATATATATAGAGAGAGAGTTATCATATCATACACAGACAATCACTTCATTTTGTCATACTTTACTTCAGTGATTGAGAGAAGCAGCCGTTAGGTCAAATAATAGGATCTATCAATATCAATTTATAAACGACATAACACAATAAATCTAAGCCTATAAACTATTTATTGCTGCCTTTAAATAAACAAACAATCTACTATAACTATTTCATACTTGTACATGGAGTTTTTTTGTTTTTTTTTACCGGACTACATCCAAATTGAAACGCATTTTGAAACAGTCAAATACATTGTCCTAAATCATTAAATACGTAGTGTACATTTCATCCACCAATGTTACATTATGTAAAAAATAGAAACTGATAATGAATTGGTAATTAAAAAAAAAGAGAGAGTAAAGGTAGAGAGAGTGGTGAAATGAATGAGAGAACGTGATAGTTCCCAGTGTTGTGCCCTCTGTAAAGATTCTCTCTCTACCAATTGGTTCTCTCACTCTGCCCTTTTTGCATCTATCTTTTTTTTTTTAATTTCTTTCTTACTACTAATAAACAGTGTCACGACAAATGGCTTAACTAGTGAAAGGCCGACAAAGAAGAAAAAAAAATAGTTACAAAGAATCGTTTATCTACATTATTTTAGTCCATCAAACGGCGCTTAAACTAAAATACCAAAGACATAAGCTACTTATATAATTAACACTTATAATCATCCTTTCTTGATCTTAATTGTTTTCTTTTACAAAAAAGAAACGACAAAAGACACTAAAAAATATAAACCCTTATAACTTTAGGGTTTACTATAAATAATACATGGCGCTCATCATGCTGAGTTTCCCCTATATCCATTCATTTGTTTTTGGCTAGACTTCACAGGTTATCAAATATTTTATTATACTTTACCCAATATCTTTATAAACAAGATCAAAACTATATTTTTCTTAATTGTATTTTAGATAGTTTTTGCCATATCATGTAGAATTTGTGAGTAAATGATATAAGCTTTTTGGAAAATGACATATTTGTGCTACGGAACATAGACAGAGAAGAAAGGACAGCTAGAGCTGGGTTCTTAGCTGTTTGTTACAAAGAACCAGATGTAAGATTGAATAGTAATTAAAATTCCCTAATTTTAAAGTTTATATATAATAGAAAGAGGTGGTAATAAGAAAGGGGAACAAAGAAACAAATTATTTTTGAAAAAAACAAAGAAGAAATCTTTTGTCTTGTACGTACTAAGGTGTGAATATAAATAAAGTGTATAAAAATGCGTGTATCTATAACGTTTTGGGGTAACAAGTTGCAATGACAGAGCTTAAATATATAAGTATATTGGAAGTTAATTTATTGACCGATGTGTAAAAAAAATCAGCAGGCCATTGTCTTGTCCTCTTCTTATCTCCCTCTGTGTACATCTACGTACTTTCTTGTTCTTGTTCCTCTCTCACTTTTGTGTATCTCTCATTTACTCTCTCTATTTCAAAATATAAGATGTTTCAGATAAGTTTTTTGTTTCTTAATATAAGATGTTTTCAAGTTTTTATGCAAATTTTATATTAGTTTAATATTTTATATTATGCAGTATTATTTCTGATTGGTTGAACTTGTTAAAAGTAAAAACTTCTTAAAACATCATATATTTTGAATCGGAAGAATTATTATTCTTCTCTCCCTCCAAGCTCTCGTTTTCGAATTTCGTAAGATGTAATAGAAAAAGACATTCAGTTTTTAGTTACGAACAAATAATTAATAGTGTTAGAAAGTTAAAATATAGGAGACCTATATAGGGTTAGGTCAGTGATTAGGGTTTTGGCTTTTTAAGCATGCCTTGTTTCATCTCAAGATGGAGTTTAAAACGGAGCAAAAAGTCGTTGGCTCTCATTGCTATAGGTGTAATTATTTCTAAAACTGAAGTCTGAAGAAACCATTCCATTACTTGTTGAAATATCAGACAGTCTCTCGAAGTGTTGTGTGTTACGTCACATTTGTCCGATTGTCACGTGATTTTTATTTTCATTGCTACCGAAAAAAGTGGGAACATATCAATTTCTGGTCTTTCGTATGTTTGGCTTTTCATGGCGTTTTAGGTGTGTACAAAAAGCACACTTGTCTTCTTTACCGTTCTGAGAAAAATTGGCTTTGTTTCTATTTTCGGATATTTTATTTATAAAGGCAAGGTCCCGATCTAGCCACGTACGACCCTGGTTATGAAAGTGTTTTAAAATACGTATTGAGTTATAGGCCCAATAACAACTTAGAGTAAACCGGTTCGAAAAACAAAAGAAGAATCAAACCAACTCCTGAATCGCAGACCGGAGAGTACGGTTAGGGATAAGGTTGACATGAGCAAGTTGGAGATTTGTCATCGGCGACGTCTTGTGACCTGTGCTAAGCCATTTCTTGATAGATTCTGCTTCGTATGTGAATCCATCGGCAGCAACGTGCGGATCTTTCATGACATCCTGCGACAAATATAAACCACATTAACTTATTAAACATCTTTGGGATCTGAGTGTTACGCAAGTTATCTTCTTTCCGAGTTCTGGTCTTACCTGTGTGATAGGGCAGACAAATGATGATAGAGGTTGGCGCTCTGTCATTAACTCTTGTGCTGTTTTGAGAGCATTGTCCCTCTCTTGTCGCATCGCATCTGCTTCTTGCCTGGACGCTTCAAGTAGTCCTTTGACAGTCTCGAGCTCTTGTTTTTCTTTAGATAGAGCATCCTCGGTTTCTTTCCTAACAGTTGACTCTTGGTCGTACATGTCTCGCCAAGTTAAGACCTGTGATTTCAGGTTGTCTTGTTCTATTATACATGTTTCATGCAGTTGATTTATTCCCTCCAACTCTTTGCTTAGTTGAGCTTCTGCCCGAAGCTGCTTCAACTCTGCTTCATGCTTTTGCTCTTGCTCCAAGGCTTCTTGAACTTGTGATTGACATTTACCTTGTTCTTCCTTGTAAGACTCAAGTAGCCCTTCCATCACCTCTACTTCTTCCTTTTTTATAGCAAGTGCATCTTCTGCTTCGTTTCTAAGCTCCACTTGCTCATTGTAGATGCGCAGGAAATATTCATAGTTCCAAGTCATATAAGAACGTTCTACGCCTGCAGCGATTTCTCTTTCTCTCCTAAGCTGCAACTCTGCCTCATGCTTGTGCTCTAAGGCCTGAGCTTCAAGTTGCAGTTTACCTAGTTCTTTCTTGTAGGACTCAAGAAACAGTTCCATCATCTCCACTTCTTCCTCTTTCTTAGCAAGTGCATCTTCTGCCTCTTTCCTAAGCTTGACTTCTTCCTTGTAATTGCTCTCCAACTCTACAGCCTGTAAATCAAGCTGCCTTTTAGAGACACGATTACGTTTAAATATCATATGTCTTATAATTAAGATGGTGGTTTTGTTACCTGAAAACTTTGAACTAGCTGATTCAGATTTTCATTTGAAAACTCTAAGTCAGCTAGTTTTTTAATGGAGCAGAGAAACAAATTCATAGCATCAGTGTTCCTCTCCGGTGGAAAGATGGGATTCATAAGCACCTACAAAATTACAATTAACACTAGTATATATGCTCTTAATCAAAAACCCTACAAAATTAGCAGTTTCAAAGAGTGACAAAAATTGGGAAAGGCAAGGGAAACCTTAGTTATGTTTTTCCGTGTTCTTTCAATGATCTTCGTATTCTTGGAAGTTTCAGCCAAAACCCTAACGGTCTTGATGAATCTCAAATAAGTTGATTCATCAAGATAAACAAGTGGGAATTGTTCTGTTTTGGGGGATGAGTTTTCAAGCTCTATTTGGCATCTGCGCAAAAACTGTCTCTCAAAAGTTGTAATCTCGCCGTCAGATGGAAGAGGGGGAATCTCGTGAAGAAGCTCTACACATAGATGGGCAAATAATACACACGAGTTTTCCAATGTCGCCATTTCTCATATAGATATCTATAGATAGATGTATGCCTACAAACAAAAAGCCACTGAGAACCTTTAAAAGAAAATTAGCAGAGGGAGATCGATCTTATTATTGCATGAACAATCTCATCCTTGCTCTTGTCAGAGTTGCGTTGCGTCGCGTCAACCAGTTGAGTAGGTTCAAAACGCAAAATCAATTGACAAAGAAGCAAGAGACTGTTCTGGCGCCGTTCTCATTATTGATAGGTTCTAATTAAGGTACATAGATGTCATACACAAACCCTAGATACAACCGTAAAATAAATAGAAGATTGACATAATACTTATGATATATATGACAAAGATATTATTTAGTATTTACGTAACAGTTCCTAATATCATCAATATGAGTAAAGAATGGTTGTGTTATTTAGTATTTACAATTAATGTAGAGCTTATCTATAGAACTCCCAAAACGAATCCAGAATAGCAGATTTATAGTATTAGTTACAAGATGTATACCCAAATACTGTATACACCTATTAACTATATGTTAACATAAATCTACAAAATATTATCTCGAAACTTATATCTATATAGAAAGATCAACAACTTCACTGGACTAATGAGTTTGAGTTTCCGATTCAAAGAGGTTCAAAAACATTGGATCACAAAATTATCAAGCGAGGCTCATAAATAGAGTTGTGAGGCCATTATAATCACAATCTTATAACTTCTAAAGTAAACCGGTTTAGAAAAGCAGGAAGACTAATTCAACTCCTCAATCGCAGAGCGGAGAGCACGGTTAGGGACAAGAGTGAGATGTGAAAGTTCGAGATTTGTCATGGGCGACGTCCTGTGACCTGTACTAAGCCATTTATTAATTGCTTCTACTTCGTATGTGAATCCATCAGCAGCCAAGTGGGGATCTTTCATGACCTCCTGCGACAAATATTAACATTACGAGATTGAGTGTTATGCAAGTTATCATCTTCTTGTAAAGAGTTGGGCTTGCCTGTGTGATAGGGCAGTAAAATGATGGTGGAGGTTGACGTTTTGCCATTAGCTCTTGTGCTTTTTTGATAGCATTGTCCTTGTCTTCTCGTATAGCAACTGCTTCTAAGTTGATGGTTTCGAATAGTTCGTTGACTGTCTCAAGCTCTAGCTTTTCATTAGAAAGTGCAACCTCTGTTTCTTTCCTAAGAGTCAACTCTTGCTCGTACTTGTCCTGCCAAGCTCTGACTTGTGAAGTTAGGTTCTCTTCCTCTGTTTTATAGGTTTCAAGCTGTAGCTTCAGTCCTTCCAACTCTTTCAATTCTTTCTCCAGCACAGTCTCCGATTCAATCCTGCGAATCATCTCTCCCTTGTACTTGCTCTGGAACTCCTCAGCCTTCAAACGCATATCACCACGTTCATTTTCAAGATTTTCCAGCTGAACCTTTACCTTGTTCATTTTCTCCTGTTCTCGGACAAGCAAGGTTTCTGTTTGTCTCCTAAGCTGCAACTCTGCATCATGCTTGTGCTCCAAGGCTTGCGCTTCAAGTTGCAGTGTACCTTGTTCTTCCTTATAAGACTCAAGTAAACGTTCCATCATCTCCACTTCTTCCTTTTTCTTAGCAAATGCAACTTCAGCCTCTTTCCTAAGCTTGACTTCATCATTGTAATTGCTCTCCAACTCTACAGCCTGTGAATCAAGATGCCGTTAGAGATGCCTACCCATACCAAAGGATTGTTTATCTGAAGATTTACATATATTCAAATTCTTTGGATTGTGATGTTACCCGAAAACTTTGAACTAGCTGATTGAAATTTGAATTTTCATTAGAAAACTGGAAGTCAGCTAGTTTGCCAATGGAGTAGAGAAATAAATGAATAGCATCGGTGTTCCTTTCAAGTGGCAGGATGGGATTCATCAGCACCTACAATACATAATTATACAATTAATCAAAAACGCTATGAATTAAATTAGCAGTTCCAAAAGAGTGAGTGGCAAGGCAAGGCAAGGCAAAACCTGAATAATGCTTTTCCGTGTGGTTTCAGTGATCTTGGTATTCTTGAAAACCTCTGCCAGAACCCTAACGGTTTTGATGAATCTGTAACAGTTTGATTCATGGACATAAACCAATGGTAGTTGTTCATCAGTTCTGGGGGACGAGTTTTCAAGCTCGGTTTGGCATTTGCGCAAAAACAGTCTCTCAAAAGTTGTAATCTGGCCGTGAGATTCATCTGATGGTAGAGGGGGAAGCTCGTGGAAAAGCTCAACGCACAAACGAGCGAATAATACTTGGGAGTTTTCCACCATTGCCATATCGAAAACGCATGACGCTAGAGACTGCAACAACATATATACATAATATATTTAGAAACAAGTCTCGTAAATATATATTTTATCAACAGAGAGAAACAGAGAGAGAACACCTTTAAAAGAGAAGCGGATGGGGATGATATTATTGTATGAACAATCTCATCCTTGATCTTGTAGAAGTTGCGTTGCGTCAACCAGTTGAGTAAACTAAGACGAATTCAAAAGGCAAAAATAGAACAAAACCATGAAGCAAATAGAGATCCATGTATGTATATGTATGTAATTATGTATGTATGAAGGAGAAATTTTAGTGGTTAGAGCTTTATCTATTTAGTTACAAGATGTACACAAAATATTCACAATATCTACCAAAATATTATCTCTAAAAAAGAGAGGGAGGCAGAGTTGCAGAAAAGCTTTGGTTACCTCATTGATTTTTCGAGGACTTGTTTCTTCTCAATCAAACTTACACCACCGGTGAAACTCCGGCGAGAATCCATCAGAAATGGAGAAGAACTTACAAAGTGTTTGTTATTGTGAGATTTGAGATGCTCAAAAAAGTTTTTGACTTAAAAAAAAAACGTTTGAACTTCTTCATAACTACTATGACTTGTCGTCTGCCTGTCTTCTTTTAATTAATATCGGCCCATAAGTTTGACTGAAATTATATCAGATAGGCCCAATTATTAAGCCCATTAGTAAAGTGTAAAACCCTAGCTATAAAAACCCTAGATGGCTCTCTTGTGAAAAAACCATTTCTCTCTTCGTTGTAGAGAAATCGGCGACGAATCTGAAACTAAGAGCAACAGCTAAGACACTCAACAACAATGAGGGCCAAGGTTATATTACATCTCCTTCTTCGATTCATTTGTTTTGTTGTTCTTCTTCTTTGTATTCGTCGAACTCATTAGCGTTAAATTAGATTCCATCCATTAGATTATCTAAATAAGCATTCATTTATGGTGGAGTTACATATGTGAAAGTCGGACAATAAGATCTTAGGATCGTGTGGTTTAGGACTATAGAGATGGATGTCTTGGCTATATTTGCTTTCGGTTTTGCATCACCACCATTGATTTGGATTGCTTGGGGAAATATGTTTTTGGTTCCTATTTGCACAACATCCCATGTGAAATGTAATCTTGATTGGGACGATCTATGTAGATAGATAGGCTTCAATACAGTTGCTTTTTAAATCTATAGTAGATCTCTCTTCTTGTTGGGTTTGGTTGATGTAATTCTTCTCTCTATTTAATTTCATCATGATCCTAATGGTATAGTAACGGACATTGATAATGGTGTTTTCTGTTGGCAGTGGAAGAAGAAGCGTATGAGGAGGTTGAAGAGGAAGCGTCGAAAGATGAGACAGCGATCCAAGTAGACCCGCCCAAGATTCCCCCCTCCCCCCAATAAATCTGTCTTTCTGTTTCTTTTAGTTATATGACTTTGAGACTTTTTTGTTTTTTGGTTAGCGAACTTCAATCAAATCTTTTAATATATCTGAGTTTGAACATTCTGTGATGTATGTAAAACTTGCTTTGCTTTGTTCTCTCTTTTTCAAAATATATGTCGTCACAGATCTTCTTCCTTATCTCTGAATCTAGCGTAAGCGTAATTGTCTGGAGACAACCCATCTTTGAGTTATGGTAACAGTGTCTTTAAAAACGAATTAACGAACAACCCTTAAAAAGATGATTTAGCTCTCATAATCATATTCTAGAGTCGAAATGTGAAAATTTGTATTTTGAAAAATGCTTAAAATAATAATAATAATTTCTGAATACAGAAGAAAGACCCAATCAGCCAGCACATTCTTAGAGTAGCGGCGATAAGCATTGAGAGACGTATTAGGAGAAATTGGAAGGTGAGAGAGGCTGAGAAAAATTACAATGGCGAGAGCAGCTTGTAGCAGTGCCGTCGTCACGGCTATGGCTTTGTTGCCTTCTACTTCTTCTACTTCTTGTAAGTCTCTTCTTCTTCTCTCAAGTAGAAGAAACCAGCTCCTCTTCTCAGGGGGTAAATCCAAGTTCGTCGGAGTTCTGACCTTCCAGAACCAGAAGCGATGCTTTGCCTCCACCACCAAAGTAAGCATGAGCCTGAAAGCTGGAATCGTCGGTCTTCCTAACGTTGGCAAGTCTACTCTCTTTAACGCCGTCGTATGTCTCTCTCTCTCTCTCTCTCTCTCTCTCTCTCTCTCTATTTCTATCTAATCCTTCTTCTCTTAGGCATTTCATCGAACACCTTTTGGTCAATGTCCCAGGTTGAGAATGGAAAGGCTCAAGCTGCTAATTTCCCCTTTTGCACGATTGAGCCCAATGTTGGCATTGTTGCTGTTCCTGATTCTCGTCTTCATGTTCTCTCCAAACTCAGTAGTTCCCAAAAAATTGTCCCTGCATCCATTGAGTTTGTGGACATTGCTGGTCTTGTCAAGGGTGCTAGCCAAGGAGAAGTCTGATTTCATCTCTCTCTTCTCTACTCTCTCAATGCCTGGTAGGTAACTCACAAGTTTTGATTTTTTTTGTTTGTTTGTTTGTAGGGTTTAGGCAATAAGTTCTTATCTCACATCAGAGAAGTTGATTCCATCCTCCAGGTTCATTTCTCCTCTTCTTGTTCATCATGGTTATGCTTTTGTTTTGTTGCCCTTTGTGTACTGATTCCTCATGTTCCTTGTAGGTGGTGCGATGTTTCGAGGACAATGACATTATTCATGTCAATGGCAAAGTTGATCCCAAGTCTGACATTGATGTCATCAATCTCGAGCTTATTTTCTGCGACTTAGATCAGGTGCACTCAGACCCGTCCTCTTCTTGTATAACTCTTTTTTTCATTGTTCAATGAGCTATTCTCGAGCTATGCACTTGTGTGAACACACCCTGTCTCGTGTTTAGGATTTCGTTTTCTTTATTTTGCACTAGCGAGAGAGTATTGAATACACTCCAGAACACCTTTATATCTTAAACCGTCGTTGATGAGGCTAATTTACATCTTTTGCAAGAAATGCAGATTGGTAAAAGGATTGAAAGACTTAAGAAAGGGAAGGCTAAGGATTCACAATCCAAAGTCAAGGTAGAAAAATTTACCCGAGATACTACTGACTTCTCTCATAACCCGGTCTGCTGATATTCACCGATGTGTATGTGATATTCTATGACACAGGAGGAAGCTGAGAAATCTGCTTTGGAAAGAATTCAGGAGGCTCTCCTGGATGGAAAACCTGCACGGGCAGTTGCATTGTCCGACCTCGAGATGGATGTTGTGAAGCATCTCTGCTTGCTTACAATGAAGCCTATGATCTATGTGGCAAATGTTGCGGAAACTGATCTTGCTGAGCCGGAGAAGAACGCCTATGTTGAAGAAGTGAAGGGTCTTTCTTCTGATTTGCAGTCTGGACATGTGGTTGTTTCAGCCCAGGTCAAGATCTTTGTCTATTTACATTGTATGCTTTGACGTTTTCATGCATGTATTTTACTTAAAACGTTCTTCCACTACTTGACAAAATCTTCCTTTCCTGGAAGCAGGTTGAGTCTGAGCTAACCGAACTTCCTCTTGAAGAACGCACGGAATATTTGAACTCTCTAGGTGTCAGTGAAAGTGGCCTCGGGAACCTTATCAGGGCAACATACAGCCTGCTAGGTTTGCAGACTTACTTCACTTCTGGTGAAAAGGTGAAGAACACATACAAAGTAAAAAGCTTGTTATAGAACATAATTCATAAACTCTAAAATGTTCATTCTCTATGGCAGGAAACAAGAGCATGGACAATACACGCAGGTTAGTTTCCACTCAGTAGGGTTCTCAAAAAGCATTATTTCTTGTGATGTAGTAATTTGGTGGAGATTTCTGTTGATACAGGCATGACTGCACCACAAGCTGCTGGCGTCATTCATTCTGACTTTGAGAAAGGTTTTATTCGAGCTGAGACTGTAAGCATTTTTTTTCTCTCTTAATGAATCTCTTGTACAGTTATACTCCCAATTCTGAACATGATGACCCCCCATGGTCATGAAAATTGGAAATCGAAAGCTTCAATTGTCAATTTTGTTTTTCTTTCATATGAATCCGGACATCATCTCAATCGGTTTCTTGTTCAGGTTGCATATGAAGATTTTGTGTCTGCGGGGTCTCTTGCAGCAGCAAGGGAGAAAGGACTTGTGAGTTTCTCCTTAAATTGAGCTGCCTGGCTTGTAATAAGACATATTTACAGTTCTCTTCTTACTGGGAGTTTGCTTGAAATATGTTTATTATTTTTGTTTTGCAGTTGAGATCAGAGGGTAAAGAGTATATTGTCAAAGAAGGAGATGTGATGCTTTTCCGCTTCAACGTATAGCATAACCCTAAGATCTCAATCACATTCTTCACAGAACACCACAGGTTGTGTTTCATTGCTCTTGGTTTTGCAAAATATACCGATATCTTTTCTTTTATTCTACTTTTACACTCCCAAGGAAGTAATTTTTATATGAAACAAAAGATGAGATGTATAAGTTGGGTAGAACAAGGTACCAGATTTCATGGGATTTGGCAATTTAATGCAATAATCATGTGTATCGACGCCAATTTTACATGAATCTTATACTAGTATTTAGATTCATATTCTGTGAGATTTTTCTCTAATTTTTTTGGCTGAAATATTTTCATGACTGGCAATATTGAGAAAACAGATTTAATTCTCTTGTGCCCTCCTTATGTCTAAAATTCTTTTTTTACAAAGGGGTTATTATTTTTAAAATTTTTTTTTTTTGTTGTCAATATTATTTTTTGTCATCTTCAAAGTTCAAACTCAGTTTATCAATTTTTGAACAAAAAAGAAATCAAAGCCAAAGTTTCGAAGAGAGGTTCGAATCATTTAGAACAAAAATTAAGAAGAGAAAAGATCTATGATTTTTCTTCTCTCATCTGTCGGCGTGGAGGCAATTGGGAAAATGATATAGCAAATGAGGCATTTAGCGCACGTGGAGTTTATGGTTTTGGATAAAAGAATGAGGAGCACGTGAGGAAGGAATAATTAAGCTGGCAATGTACAGGTGGCATAAGTTACAGACTGTCAAGGTCAAGTAACGGTTAACACTATTAATGTGGTGGCAATATAAGAGCAATATTAGCTTATCTTTATTTTTTATGCATTTTAAAAGTTATAATCTTTTAAGAACTTCTAAAACTATCTTTCCTTATCGTTTTGCTCGAGAATCTCTTCTGAGACTCTTGCAGGTGAGAAGGTGATTTTGCGTTCCTCAGTGAGCGTTGTTTCATTGTATCAGAATATTTCTATCAATAATCAACTCTGTTATCTTCCTTGTTTTTCCTCGGTTTAGTCTGTTTTTACCGTTGTGAGCATGTTTTGATTAAACGTTATCATTGGTATCAGAGCGAAGTCAAACCTCGGAAACGATGGGTGTGGAGATGATATCTCAGATTAACCGGCAAGATCTAGTTGGGGACGAAGTCTAGGAAGGAGGAAGTGAGGCGGTCGGTGACGCAAGAACTATTCTCGATCGGACTCACGCGATAGAACAAGCGATTGAAGAGCAAGATAGAGGATGGAGCAGAATATGGCTGACATGATGCATTTGATCAGGTTGATACCATGTCCACCAGCTTCTTCGAGCAAGTCTCATGGAGAGTGTAGTCCCTTGGCGGTGTCGGCGTTACTAGAGGGAAATGGAGGTGGTTCTGGACAACAACGCGGTGGTGGATCATCGGGATCTGGTCATTACTCGGGAGTTACTCGTTTAGGGCGTGTGGATTTCCCTCGTTGTGATGGAGAACATTTCTCGGAGTGGATCTGTAAGGTGGAAGACTACTTTGTTCTCGATGCTACACCAAATGACTCAAAGGTTCGTATGGCTACTATGCACTTTGATAGTCACGCAGCTGTTTGGCATCATGCTTTAGTACAAACTCCTTTTGGTCAAAGTTTGTTGAGTGATTGGCCTTCGTACAAGTTGTTGATGAAAGAAAGGTTCATTGATGTGTTGGAAGATCTGATAGCTGAGTTGAAAGCATTGCAGGAGACTGATGAAATCGTGGATTATCACCAGAAGTTTAACTTGATCCGAACGAAAGTTACTCTTTCAGAAGATTATTTGGTGCGTGCTTATCTTGCAGGTATTCATCTTGATACTCAGATGCATATCAGAATGTTCCAACCACAGACCATTCGCCAGTGCTTTGTGCTAGGTCGTCTCTATGAGAAGGCTCATCCTACATCGAAAGGTACTACGTCTGGTGGATCATATACCAAGCAGTTTCACGGTGGAAGCACAACAACAGTTGCAAAACAGTCCACTCAAAGTAAGAAGGAGAATCTATCAAATAATGCTGGGACTATCGTACAGAAACCGGCGAGGAAATTCTTATCTCAGGAGGAAATGAGTGCTAGGAGAGCAAAGGGGTTGTGTTATATTTGTGATGAGAAGTACACACCAGATCATTATCTGAAACACAAAAAATCACAAGTCTTCATGATCGAAGTGGAAGAGGAGAGTCACGATACTGAAGTGTGTGAGGAGCAATTGACAGTGGACGAAGACAAGGATATGCCTCGAGTGTCAATCAACGCAGTAGCATGAATTGCAGACTATAGAACCTTGAAGGTGAGGGGCATTCACAAGAAGAAAGTGATGTTCATTTTACTAGACACAGGCTCTACACACAATTTCATGGATCCTAGAACTGCAAAGAAATTGGGCGTAGCAGTACAAACAGCTCGGGTTTTTCGGGTTTTGGAGGTGCAGGGTAAGGTTTCACAATTTCAATGTTCTTTCCAAGGTACTACGTTTCAGGATGATTTTATGCTTATTCCTTTGAGAGGATGTGATATGGTGCTTGGAGTTCAGTGGTTAGCACCCTTGGGAGACACGACCTGGAATTTGCAGAAGTTGGAAATGGAATTTTGGTGGAAGAATCATAAGCTACTGCTTCATGGGATTAAGGAAGGTTCAGTCAGAACAGTTAAGGCAACTAAATTTAACTAGAATCAAGAGGAAGCAGTTCAAATTTTAATGATATGTGCTCAAAAAGTGACGCAACAAGAGGATGCAATGATATGTGCTGTGGAGATGAGTCAGCGTAACAATGACAACAACTCAGCTATTGTGGAGTTAAAACATACTTACTCGAACATTTTTTAAGAGCCTACTGCACTACCTCCTTTCCGTGAGGGTCACAATCACAAGATAATCTTAAAAGAAGGGGCGGATCCGGCTAATCAACGAACCTGTAGGTATGCGGTGTACCAAAAAGATGAGATTGACAAGATGGTCAAGGAACTACTCTCAGCAGGCACAATCAGAGTTAGTTCTAGTCCCTTTTCGTATTCGGTAGTGCTTGTTAAGAAAAAAGATGGAACGTGGAGATTGTGTGTGGACTATAGAGGCTTGAATGTGCTCACCATTAAGAACAGGTTTCCCATTCCCCTTATTGAGGACCTCATGGACGAGTTGGGAGGTTCATTTGTGTTCTCGAAGTTTGATCTTAGAGCTGGGTACCACCAAGTACGTATGGAGCCAGAGGACATTCACAAAACGGCGTTTAAAACACACAGTGGCCATTACGAGTATTTGGTCCCTTTGGTCTAACTAACGATCCTGCTACCTTTCAGGGCTTGATGAATGATGTTTTCAGGGAGTTCTTACGCAAATTCTTTCTCATCTTCTTTGATGATATCTTGGTCTATAGCTCCAACTTAGCAGACCACATCAATCACTTGCACATGGTCTTTCACACAATGAGACAAAATCGTCTCTTTGCTAAGGAAAGTAAGTGTGCATTTGCAACAAACAAAATTGAGTATTTGAGGCATTTTATTGCTGTTGGTGGGGTATCTACAAACCCTGCCAAGGTCAACGCTGTTGCAAACTGGCCTATTCCCTCTAACCTAAAACAATTGCGTGGGTTCTGGGGATTAGCAGGCTACTATCGGCGCAAGAACTTTGGCACAATTGCTCGTCCTTTAACGTCCATGAATAAGAAGGATTCTTTTATTTGGTTTCAAGAAGTTGTCGAAGCATTCAAGAACCTTAAAGACGCTTTAAGTCAAGCACCGCATTACCAATGTTTACTAAACCTTTTCTGGTCGAGACTGTCGCTTGTTCCAGTGGCATTGGTGCAGTGTTGATGCAAGACGGCCATCCTTTGGCTTTCATCAGTTGACATTTGAAGGGGAAGCATCTTAACTTGTCAATTTATGAGAAGGAATTGTTAGCAATGGTCTTTGCAGTCTAGAACTGGCGTTACTATCTGTTACCGAATCATTTTATCATCAAGACAGACCAACGAAGCTTGAAATATCTTCTAGAGCAGAGGTTGAACACACCAATCCAACAACAATGGTTTCCTAAGCTACTGGAATTTGATTACGAGATTCAATACAAACAAGGCATGGATAATGTAGATGCTGATGCTTTGTCGCGAGTGGAAGGAGCAGAGGTTCTACACATGGAAATGTCAGTGTTGGAATGCGATCTCTTGAAGGATATCCAGGCTCATTATGACATCGATGCCAAACTTAAGAAGTTAATCAGTGAGTTGCAGGCAATCCCTGCCGCAAAGCGTCATTACTCATGGGGGTAGTCCGTTTTATGCAGGAAGAGCAAGATTGTGGTCCCAAATGACATACGACTACGCAAATCTATTCTGCAATGGATGCATTGTTCAGGAACAAGTGACCACTCAGGTAGAGATACTTATAAGAAGGTAAAAGGATTGTTCTATTGGAAAAACATGGCGTTGGACATTCAGACATATATACGAAGCTGTGCAGTGTGTCAACAGTGTAAGTATGACACTTCTGCTTACCCGGGTTTATTGCAACCTCTCTCTATTCAGGAGACAATTTGGACGGATCTCTCAATAGATTTTATCGAAGGACTTCCAGATTCATCGGGAAAGTCAGTGATTTTTGTGGTTGTCGATAAGCTCACTAAAGCAGATCATTTCATGGCTTTTTCGCATCCTTATACCGCAATGACTGTTGCACAAGCCTTTATGGATACTTTGTTCCGGCTTCATGGTTGTCCACAGTCCATCGTAAGTGACAGAGATACGGTATTTGTTAGTAACTTATGGCAGGAACTCTTCTCTCTACAAGGAGTTGAGCTTAAGTTCTCAAGTGCATTATCATCCTTAGTGTGACAGCCAAACGGAGGTGGTTAACAGGTGTTTGGAAACTTATTTGCGCTGCATGTGTAGTGAAAAACCAAAGCTGTGGAGCAACTGGTTGCCTTTGCGGAATTTTGGTATAACACGAACTTTCACACGTCAACTCAGCTCAGTCCTTTTGAGGCAGTTTATGGTCGAGCTCCACCAGTGCATCTTCCATCTCTTCCAGGTGAATCCAAGGTTGCAGTGGTTGCTCGTAGTTTGCAAGAACGTGAAGATATCTTTTTGATCCTTAAGTTTTATATATTGCGAGCTCAGCATCGCATGAAACAAGTTGCTGAGAAACATCGCTCTGAACGACAATTTAACATTGGCGATTCTGTGTTCGTTAAGCTGCAACCATATCGTCAAGGTTCTGTTGTGATGCGATCTACTCAAAAATTGGCTCCAAAGTATTACGACCCTTATAAGGTTATTGACCGATGTGGTAAGGTGGCCTACAAACTTCAGTTACCAGGCTCTTCTTTGATCCATCCAGTCTTCCATGTTTCACAGCTCAAGGCAGCGGTTGGTGATGTTCCTACTTCATCCAAGTTACCAACAGTGGTTTCAGACATGTTTGTCAAGGAACCTGTGCAAATTTTGGATCGTCAAATGGTTAAACGTCAAGGCCGTGCAGTACAAAGGTATTGGTACAGTGGACAAATGAGACTGCAGAGGAAGCTACTTGGGAGTTTTTGTTTGATCTACAACGTAAGTTTCCAACTTTTGAACCTTGTGGTCAAGGTTCTTCGAACAAGGGGGCTTTCATATAGCAAATGAGGCATTTAGCGCACGTGGAGCTTATGGTTTTGGATAAGAGAGTGACGAGCGCGTGAGGAAGGAATAATCAAGCTGGCAATGTGCAAGTGGGAGAAGTTGCAGGCTGTCAACGTCAAGTAACGATTAACACTGTTAATGTGGTGGCAGTATAAGAGCAGTGTTAGCTCATCTTTATCTTTTATGCATTTTCAAAGTTGTAATCTTTTAAGAACTTTCTAGAATTATCTTTCCTCATCGTTTTGCTGGAGAATCTCTTCCGAGACTTTTGCAGGTGAGAAGGTGATTCTGCGTTCCTCAGTGAGCGTTGTTTCATTGTATCGGAATATTTCTATCGATAATCAACTCTGTTATCTACCTTGTTTTCCCTCGGTTTAGTCTGTTTTTACCATTGTGAGCATGTTTTGATTAAACGTTATCAGAAAAACATCAAAGACGTCCGAAATTTCCTAGGTCTAAATTAGGGTTCTTTTATCCAGTCATTTTATCTTCTTCTTCTTCCTCTTCTCGCCTTCCATCACCATACCAAAGTCGTACACGTCTGTTTCTCTCACCTAATTCATTGATACAATCTATATAGCTTTGTTATGTTTTGGATTTTGAAGTAAAAAAATTGCTAATATTTGTTTGGTTTGTTATCAATTTCATTTTTCTACTTGGTTTCTTTAATTTCTGGATTTTCATCCATGTTTTTAGGTGATTTTTGCGGAATCATTAAGTGTAGAATATCTAAAGTGAAGTTAAATCTGGGAATCCAATTTAGCAAAGATCAAGTTTCTGTATCAAAATTGATACTAGGATTTTTGTGTCTATCCTAGCAGGTCTCAATTAACTTTATGCAGTTGTAGTACATAAGGTGTCAATCCAAATGGGAAACTTTACTAACAATCGAGATGCAATCAAGCAGTCACAGGTTAAACCAGATTCGAAATGAGTTTTTGTCTAACAACCTAGAGTGAATGAGATGCAAGAACAAAACGAGTTTACAGAACAAGAGCTAAAATGCAATAACTTAAGAGAGCAAAAACAAGCTAAACGAGCAGAGACAAATGAGCAAGCTATTGGAACAGAAATAAAGAACAAGCTTAAAGATGCAGAAACAATCAGATAAGATAGAAGTCCTAAGGATGGGAGTAATTGATGTCGGTGGAGTCTCTTAATCTACAGAGTGTTTAACATGCCACAAGCAAGCTATCCCTAAACAATGAACATCACGACTTAGCTAATCCATTCTCTTGACAGAAGCTACTCAAACTCAAACACTTCCAAACCTAGCTCTCGCTAGAGAAACATGATCAAGCAGGCATGACAAATAAGTTCATTCACGTCAACAAACACCCTAGACAACTAATCTCTTAGGCTAGGAATGTAAGTCTCTAGCACTAGTTGGTCAGACATTTCATCGAACACCTTTTGGGTGCGGAAATGACTAAGACCTAGTTCCAATTGATCAGAGAGAAACTAGCATTTCTAACACTAGTCCAGAAGGGAATCATAAAAATCAAAACTTAAACACTCTACATCCTAAGATCCTCCACCTAGTCTATCCCATCCCCAAGAACTCTAACACTACGCAGATCCGAAAATCACCACTAAAGACACAAATCCAGAAAATATTGAACAAAACATAATCAGATAGACAAAAATGAAATGAACAACTTTGTAGAAGAAATAAAATGCAAAAAATCAATAAAATCAAAGCTATCTGGATTACAAAGTCTCCAGCGTTTTAGGTGGCTCGGTAAACCTTAGGGAAAAGAAAACAAAAACGAGATCAAAAGATAAAAAACTGCCCCTCGTGAAAACTTGACAAAACGTATTTATAGTAAAACATCGAAATCTCTAAAACATAAAACGACAATATAGAACGTCGGTTCGGGAATCCTTCTCGGACGCGTCTTCAGGACAAGACCAGGACGTCGGTTTAAGAGCATCGATCGAGTCGCATAGTGAGAGTGTCGATCGAGTCGCGACGTGAGAGTGTCGATCGAGTTGCAACGTGAGAGTGTCGATCGAGTTGCAACTCGATCGAGTCGCGACGTGAGAGTGTCGATCGAGTCGCGACGTGAGAGTGTCGATCGAGTCGTGTCTTGAGAACATCGATCGAGTCGCGTCTTGAGAACGTCGATCGAGTGGAAGCTTGAAAGGTCGATCAAGTGGAAGCTTGAAAGGTGTCGTTGAGAGCTGCTGATCGAGTCGTGTCTTGAGGGTGCTCAGGAGTGTCGTCTGAGAGCTGCTGATCGAGTCACGTCTTGAGGGTGCTCAGGAGCCCTCTTGGGACGTCTTGGTCGAGTCGCTGCTAACATCCGATCGAGTGGGAGCTCTTCTTTGTGTGCGGGTCGAGTCGGAGTTCAGAATGTACGTGCATCCACTAAAACGGTGATAACTTTTGAACTACGCCTTCGATTGGCTTGAAATAAACGGCATTGCAAACATGACTCAATTCTCTTCAACTTTTCTGAAGACGTCGAAGGCTTAATCCCAAGGTAAAATCTTCACTCGACTCGATCAAAGACTTGGAAGGTTGGGTCGCGCTGGGTAGTGTAGAACGAGTCGTTGGACTGCTCTCCTGCTCTCTGTTTGCTCTTGATAGTTTGGAAATCTCCTAAAACACCTGAAATAACACCAATATGCAAGATGCATGTAAAACCAATGCGAAGACTACCTAAATATGCATATTATGCAAAAGAGACGAAAAACAATGAAAAACAATCAGTTAAGAAAACAAAATGAATGAGAAATGCATGCTGAAAGTGTGTAAAATATATACATATCAACTCCCCCAAACTTATTCTTTGCTTGCCCTCAAGCAAATAACCAAGAACAAAGTATGGAAGAGAGGTTTGAAGATGGGGTCTCAGAACCTATAACATGCCGAATAGAGTAGTTAGAATCAAGGTCCTTGGTTTTAGTTCTATGATGCATGGTGAAGGAAATTTATTTCAAATCTACACATGCAATCCTATCAATCATCCCCTTTAACATTCATTAACAGAGAACCGTGAATCAAGCTAAGCAATGTCATTGAACTCATTTGGCTAGGGTAAAAGGTTAGAGACATAGATGGTCTCCTCATCAAGTGGTTTCATCAATACAGAACAAGGTTCTCTCACGAAAAGGAGTTGAGCTTAAGAGAAGGCTAAAGGTTGAAACCAACTGATACATACTAGAGTAGTACCCCGTCTACCCAAAGGTCCCAAGGGAACTTAGCTCTAACTTCCTAACCCGGAAGTTGGTCCTATCTCTACCCCTCGTCGATACCTCTTCTGAAACCCATTCTCTCATTCTTTTAACTTAGCCTTAGGAGGAGGTTACTTCATATCAATCTAGTGGATGGGAAACTTTTTTATCATTATGGTTCTCTTTCTTTTCTTCTTAGAACTCTAGACTTTTTAACCATTTTGCTTTCTCTTCCTCGTCTAAAGTTTTCTTTGTATGCCCAGAACCAATAATTTTTTACATTACACAACCCACATCCTTTACTAGACTTGTAAACCTTGATAACACATTCCCCCTCCTGAAGGCTTTCTACCCTTTACTTTCTTTTTACACTTCACTTTTCTGCACAAATCCATACCCAGTACCCAAAATCTAGTTCTCACCTAGTCCTACTAGTCTGGATAACGCGAACTAGAACTACACAGGATCCTACTCTTGTCGGTTAGAACCTAACACTTTCTAACAAGCTCAACTCGGAAAAAGTCCTGACACTCAAGAATACAATTGGCTTGAAAGAAGGGTCGGTTAAGGGCGCGGGGAACTGTTCCAAAGATGGGAATCAGCTACTTGGATTAACAAGGGTGGTGAAAAAAGGGAAAAATAATCCAAGTATGTATGTGGTATCCATGAGTTCAATTTCAATGCATAACAGGATAATTGCAAGTCAGGATTAGGTTCAGGTAAATAGGGGATGATATCAATTCAAAACATGCTTCAATCTTACAATTTCAAGTTCAATCAACATGCATCAAAGAACTAATAACAAGGGCCTTGATCCTATCCTATTGAATTCAGCATGCTACCAAGGTTACAATCATCATCAACCCCTATGCTAAATGCAACAACCCTATATGAATGACACTAGACTCAATCCTAATATGCAAGTGCAAGCTACATGAACACTCTGTTTTTGTGGAAATTTTCAAAAAAAATTCAATTTTTTTTGGGTTTTCTATGCAAATAAATGAATGCAGACTCAAATATGATATGATACAAAAATATGAAATAAGAATCACAGAACACAACATCAAATACATCCTCTCAAACCCTCCCCCAAACTTAAATTACACAGTCTTCTGTGTAAGAAAAATTTGCAGGAGGATTTAAGAATCACAACAGAAACAATGCAGGAATGAAATGGTATATACAAAGGGAAGGTTAGAGTATCTCAGTAGTAGAAGAAGGAGTTGGTGCTCGCCCAAGGAGGAGCGTGGTACTGACTTTGTCCTTCTTCTTGTTCAGGATCCGTAGGAGTGGCCTCAGCTGGTTGGTCGACGTGCTCATTAATCACTTGCGTGTTTGGTTGAACGTTCTGTTGTCCATCGTACTGCATGTCGTCGACGCGGGACTCACCATGATCCAATAATAGCACAACATCCTCCGTATGCGGATGGTCATCTTGAGGCTCATTCTGCTGCTCAGTCGCTGGCCTGGTCTGGTATTCGATCTGAGACTCGTTATGCTGTTCAACCACTGGTTCAGGAGAGTGCTCAGAAGGACCACCTTGGTGATGCTCAGCTGGACGACTTGATGAAGGTCCCTTCTTGTCTTTCTTCAACGACTTTCTCGCTCTCTCTCGGGGCTCATGAGAGGAATGTCGTGGTCGAGCTGGAGAGGGTTGTTGCGTTCGTGGTGTGTAAGCAGATCGGCGTGCTGGAGATGGTTGTGCTCGGCGAGTTGGCTCAAGACGTGTAGACAAGCGTCCCTGTACTGGCATGACATCCTGGGAAGGCCTTGGGATGGCGGCAGTGGATGTCGAACAACTGAATTTACGCATAAAGTTCGTGTACGTCTTTGTGAAACTGTTGAATGCCCTGTCTCTTGCCTTCCTTCTTACAGATTTCCATGGTGCTTGTCCTGAACGCAACTCAGGTTCCTCCAGTTCGTAATCACTGTCCTCCTCTCTTGAGTTAGAAGCTGGTATTGGTCTCTTCCCGTGACTCTTGCTCTTGGTGAGCGGTTTGACAGGTCTGCTTGACCCCGCTGCCTGTTCTGAACCCCCAACAACTTCGTCAACTATGTTCTTCATTTTCATGAAACGCTTTGCCATGGACTCAGGTGATGAGTGTTCTCCACCCACATAGCCATACGCCTCTCTCATCCCATGTATGAGCTCAATACTTTTTCTGTTTCGCTGAGACATGATGAACTCCAAGCTAAACGTTAATATGTTAGTAAACAAGTAACAAGAGCAATTACGAAATTTTAAACTCGAGAGTGCGAAGAAAGGATAAACCGATCGAGTGGAATGGGATGGCGGTGAGTGAACTCTCCGGATTAGGTGTGGGTTCGACAAGGAAGAATGGTGGTTCCAGGAGCTGTTTTGGCATGCTGGTACGAGTGGGGGTAGGTCGGCTCGATTGGGGCGGTTCGAACGGAGGAGTGTTGGCTCGATCAACGTGTTCCTTGGGCACACAATGTCGGTTTGAGTATTGAAGCAAAAAGGATCGAGTCGTAGTGTGTTGGCTCGAGGGAGGTAGAGACTCCGCTGGTCGTGACGTCCGACTGATAGAGTGAGACAACGCGGCGGATCGAGTGGATGTGAGTCACTGCTCGAGTCGCGGTGAGGAGATGGTGACGAGGGAGACCAATGACGCTTTCGTCGAGGATGTGTAACTCTGCGTTGGTCGAGTCGCACAGGTTCAGATGGTTTCAGTCGAGTCGCGTCGCGGAGCGTTGATATATCATGATTTTTAGGTGTTTTTAGCCATGATATAAGTCCTAATTATAGAGTCTTTTAAGTATTTTTAGAGTCTTTTGAGTCTTTATAGGATTTAACATGGATGGGAGCTTAATGGAGCTAAATAGGAAGATTTGGAGCTTAATCAAGCATTGAGGCTGAAGCTGTGAAGTTCAGAGACAAGCATCGATCGATGCTTCATATGTGTCGATCGATGCACAGCCAAAGTCGAAATCGGAAGTTTCTCTCACAAGTTTGAAGATTTACAAAGCTGCCCCCAAATTTTTCCATATTTGCATCATTGGTCCCTGGACGTTTTTAGGAATATAAATAGGATTTTATGGTCATTGTTGAGACCTAAGCTTTATTTCCTGCAACTTTTTGAGAGCAAAACCCTGAGAGATTTTTAGAGAGCTTTTGGAGAGAAGAATTCAAGACTTCTTCAGAGAAGATTCAGAACTCCTTTTCTTCTTCTTTTAATCTCTTAATGCTATTTATTTTATTCATGATTTGTGTTCTTGCAATTATGTCTGAGTAGATCTGCTTGTTAGGTTTAGGGTTTCTCATTAGGGATTTCATGGTTTATTAGATCTGTTATTATATAGGATTCATTATCTTTCTTGTTCTTCACCATAGGTTGTTTTTAATGCTAGATCTTTGATTAGTCATCTGGATTTAGATCTTTGGATTATTGATTGATATGAGAATATAATTGATTTTCCTGACAAAAACCTTTGGTGAGCAAAATACCTATTTGCAAAGAGATTTGATTTAGGGATTTTGTGAACTTATCTAAACTTGATTTTATTGCTGGTTTTTAACTAGAATTTTGCAAAGAGATTTGGATTTCTCGGGTTTTAAAAACTTAGATAATATTTGCAGTGAGAACTGATTTATTTTATAATTGTGTTTAGAGTTCAAGAACAGTGCTTAATTATTGAATCCTGCTTACTTAATTAATTGATCTGATTTTCCATGATTTCCTGAGAATTTCCCTAGGCCTAGCGTTTTTAATTTCTGAATTTTACAACTCTTTATTTCTGTTTACTCTTGTAATTTAATTTAATATTTTGATTTAGCATAATTAAAAGATTCATAAGTCTATTGTGTGATCTAGAGTCTCTGTGGATTCGACCCCTAGAGTATTACAACTGCAAGACTGTTAGTACCATTAGGGTATTACAATTTGAGCATATCAAATTTTGGCGCCGTTGCCGGGGACTCTTTTGATTCACCATTAGATTTAAAGTCTTTGATTTTGTCTAGATTTTTATTTTTCTGTTTTACTCACACGCTTTTGTTTCTTTTCTCTTGTGTGTTTCAGGTATATGCCTAAGCCTAGCACCAGGAAAAATCCTACGGGTCCAGTTGTGAAGCTTACAAACCAAGAGTTAGGACAACTAGAGCGTGCAAACATTAAAAGCAGCCAAGTCAGTGAAGATGGTCAAAACACTCATATTGAGAACTGATGAGGCTGGAGTTTTGAGGGATCAAGGGGGTCATGCGTACAACGAGCAAGGCCATAAACTTGATGCTGAAGGACGAGTTATTCAGGAAGAACTCGTCGTGGTTGAGGATGATGCACGTGGCATCGATTGACACAATCAAGAAGGCGTCGACCGACGCAACATTGGCGTCGATCGATGCAATGCCAGAGCCATGGAAGGTCAGAATCCGGCTAGACGGGACGACAATGGAGAGCTTGTCAAAACTCTTGCGGACTTTAACAGGCCGGACTTATTCTATGAGAACCGTTCCGCAATTGTCCCTCCTCCATTCCAAGGAATGATTTTGAGCTGAAGCCTGCCTACTTCGCTCTTGTTGGACAAAGACCATTCCAGAACTTGCCGCATGAGAAGCCTCTAGACCATATTGAGCACTTTGAGGACATAGTTACAAGCATCAAGGCCAATGGAGTTACAGAGGATTATCTTTACTGCAAGCTTTTTCCCCTACTCTCTTGCTGGGGAAGCTTCTCATTGGCTAAGGCAACTCAAGCCAGGATCTCTGAAGACCTGGAATGATATCAAGGTGGCATTCCTCAATTACTTCTATGATGATGCAATGTCTGATGAGCTAAGGATCAAGCTCTCTACCTTTAGACAAGGACCAACTGAATCTTACAAAGCTGCTTGGGTGAGATTCAAAGCATACCAGAGAGACTGTCCGCATCATGGGTTCTCAGATGTGCAGCTGATCAGTATCTTCTTCAGCGGAATTGATTGGAGGTATCAGATGGCTTTGGATGCTGCATAGTGATGGGAACTTCAAGACAAGATACCCAGATGAGGCAGAAAAGTGATAGAGAGGCTAGCATCAAGCAACAGTACCAAGAATGCAGACTTAGAGCGGAAAAGAGCACATGAGGGCAATGGTTCAAATCAGTTTGCTACAGTGAATGCTAAGCTGGATATAGTGCACAATCTTCTTGTGGGAAAGAAGTCTGTCCATTTTGCTGAAGATGTTGAGACTGAGACTACAGAAGAAGATGTCAATTATGTGTATGGAGCTGGATATCAGGGTCAGAAGTTTGGAAATCAACAAAGCAATAAGCCTTACAGTGGGAACTCTACATGCTACATTCCTAAGCCAGATTACCAGAAGCAACAACAGAACACTGGCTTTACAAGTACCTATGGTAATTCTTCTTATCAGTCTCCACCTCCACAGACTTCTGAGAGGCGAATGGAGGCCATGCTTGATCAGATTCTTCAAGGACAAGAGCAGTTGACAGTGACATTCAATGGAAGATTGACAATGTCTACAATGAACTGACTGGGAAGTTTGATGCATTAAATACTCATGTCAAGAAGCTGGAAAATCAAGTGATTCAGACTGCTGGGTCTGTTAAAAGACAAGAGGAACTTCTTTCTAGAAGAACTGAGAGCCCCAACCATGCCTGTAATGCGATTTTGGTGAAGGAAGGAGACGAACGTACGTATGTTGAGCCAGCATCGATCGACACTTCACAAGAGCATCGATCGATGCAATCACCATCTAGCATCGATCGACACAGCATCAATATTTATCGACACCCCCCCACGAACAGCTCCGGTTTCTCTTCAAGCACCACAAATTGATTCAGAGCAAGCCTACAAGGCTAAGGTCCCTTTTCCTAAGCCTAGGAGGTCTAAGCAGGAGATTGAAGAAGCTAGATGCAAGGCTATGATGGATAAGGTAATGATTGAGATGCCATTAATTGATGCTGTCAAGTTTTCTCCTGGTATTAAGAGATATGTGAAGAGGATGGTCACTAATGGTTTGAGTCCTGAGGAAGGAGCACTGCTTACAAAGGATGTCAGCTCAATTCTGTTGAAGCAGCCTCCACAGAGGGAAAAAGGATAAGAAACAAGAGGTGGTTGTCTCTAAGGAAGTAAGTGCAGTGATTCAGAGTAGGACTGCAGAGAAGTTACCAGATCCTGGAAGTTTTGTGCTAGATTGCTCTATCTCCACAGGAAGGTTTCCTCACTCTCTTTGTGATCTTGGCTCTAGTATTAACTTGATGCCACATTCTGTTGCTATGAGACTTGGGATGACGGATTTCAAACCAACGAAGATATCTCTTATCTTAGCTGATCGGTCCAGAAGGATCCCTGAAGGTGTCTTAGAGGATGTTCCAATCAAGATTGGAGATTGCATGATTCCCACTGACTTTGTGGTGCTGAAATATGACCAGGAGCCTAGTGATCCTCTCATCTTAGGAAGCTCTTTCTTGGCTACAGCTGGTGCCATCATAGATGTGAAGAAGGGACACATATCTCTGAATGTGGATGATTTGGTCATGAACTTTGAGATGGACAAGCTGAGAAGGATTCCTACTATTGATGGTCAGACATTTTCTATGGAGATTACTTCTGATGACAATCCGATCATAGAGCTTCCTGGAGACATTACTGCTGGGTATGTCAAAGAGATGGAGACTGTTGAGGAAGTGAATATGCAAGCTGTTAAGCTTGAAGATTGGAGTGGAGATCATCTAATCAGTTCTAGAGACCATGATGAGGTTCTAATCCATGACAAGTTGCTGGTAGATGACGTTTTTATACTGGAAACACGGATAGCTGAGGAGAGCTGCAGAATCGTTGAAGAAATACGAATTGCAGGCACAACATTGATCGATGCAGCTGTTGCATCGATCGACACACCTTCCAGAATTGGCTCGGACTTGTCCAAAATCGAAGATTCTCGAGTTCATTCCTTATCTGCAAGTCCTAGACCGGTTGTAAAGCTGAATCTCATCATTCCACAGTCAATAACCCACAGGTAAGGTCAAGGTATGCATCCTTTTCTCCCAAACCTTCTCCTCTCATCAATAAGAATTTCAAAGATACAAAAACTATTGTGCAGTTAACCAAGCCGCGAGATTATCGTAGAGCGCTTGTTTCTTCTGTTGATGATTTTGCAGGACTTACAAGAAAGCCACCCATTCCTAAGTTCCGCCCTGCTCATGATCCTCACATCCTTGGCAGATCTCATGAAAATACTGCCTACACACCCCCTTGGATGAAGAGGACATTCTCTCAGAAGCATTCACTGCCATGTTCCGATCCACCGGATGCCTGAGATCCGACACAGTCAAGCTAATGACTGAAAACAAGTGCTTAGTGGGAGGCAACCCACTCATAGGTTTTTTCTTTTCCACTTTGAGTCATTTTTATTCTTGCTTTGAGTCAGTTTGAATTTGTATTGAATTATGAACTTCTATCTATCATGTTGCGTTTAATCTTGTGTTTGAGTGATTATTAGCAGTGCTAACATCCAGGAGTGAGAGAAACACATATTGATCGCAGCTAACTCAGGAATAATGTTCGAATTCTCTGCATCTGCAGAGTGCATCGATCGACACACCATCAACATCGGTCGACACAAAACATCCAGTTTGGTAACACGTTTTTGTTCACAATTTCAATACTTTTTCATTTTTGTTTATTTTTCTTCGCCAATCTCTTACTTGATAACACTGGGGACAGTGTTGTTTAAGTCTAGGGGAGGCAATTACTAACTAAGTTTTTGTTTTTGAGTTAAAAAAAAAATGGTTTTATTGAGTCAAAATTTTTGTTGGGAACTATGATTTTTCTTTTTTAGTGTACTGCCTTGGTTGATTAATGCTGCAGATTGAATCCAAAATCCGACTAATGAAAAATCCAGTGGCTGACCAGTAAACCAGAGACATCCGAATTTCCAACAGAATCCATAAAAGCCCTGAGGTAACTTCTGTACTTTTCTTTTTACCTCATCAAAGAGATTGATGTTCATAGAGCTTGACTCCTTGTTCATACCTGACAAGTAAGATTTTAGAAAAAAAATGATACTCCTCTCCCTTATTTAAGTTTAAAATATTTTCCTGAGAGCTTAGTTTTAAAAAAAAATAAAAGAATAAAAGATGAAATGATTTTGATCAATTTAGAGAGGTAGGTAAATTACCGGTGACCTCATTATTCTACTCTTGAGTCAAATGATCACACAAAGCTTGGAAGCGAGGGGTAGGTAAATTACCAATGACCCCATTATTCGCCTACAACTTTGAGAAAAAAAAAATAGTAAAAAAAACAAAGCAAAGCTCTAAGGAAGATTAAAAAATAAGTCTGGGGGAGAGAAAGAGTACCACATGTTGTACAAGATATTTGCCTTGCTTGTTATGGTATTGTACGAGAATGAGTTTAGAAGGTTCTTGACACTGATCAAATTGATGAGACCCACCGATGAAGGCTTAATGGAGGAAGTAGTGGAATTTGGTTTGAATTTGGGATGCTATGAAAGTCAACGGAGAAGTACATGGTGGTTCGATTTTGGATTTATCTGCTAAGCATATGGATTATGGTTTGGATGATCATGGCATTATTTTAAAAGGAAAATGAGTTTCTGCGTTTTCAAACCTCTTTCACAGGTCTAAGTTTCTGTTTTGCTTGAGGACAAGCAAAGACTAAGTCTGGGGGAGTTGATATATCATGGTTTTTAGGTGTTTTTAGCCATGATATAAGTCCTAATTATAGAGTCTTTTAAGTATTTTTAGAGTCTTTTGAGTCTTTATAGGATTTAACATGGATGGGAGCTTAATGGAGCTAAATAGGAAGATTTGGAGCTTAATCAAGCATTGAGGCTGAAGCTGTGAAGTTCAGAGACAAGTTCAGAGACAAGCATCGATCGATGCTTCATATGTGTCGATCGATGCACAGCCAAAGTCGAAATCGGAAGTTTCTCTCACAAGTTTTTGAAGATTTACAAAGCTGCCCCAAAGTTTTCCATATTTGCATCATTTGTCCCTGGACGTTTTTAGGAATATAAATAAGATTTTTATGGTCATTGTTGAGACCTAAGCTTTATTTTCCTGCAACTTTTTTAGAGCAAAACCCTGAGAGATTTTTAGAGAGCTTTTGGAGAGAAGAATTCAAGACTTCTTCAGAGAAGATTCAGAACTCCTTTTCTTCTTCTTTTAATCTCTTAATGCTATTTATTTTATTCATGATTTGTGTTCTTGCAATTATGTCTGAGTAGATCTGCTTGTTAGGTTTAGGGTTTCTCATTAGGGATTTCATGGTTTATTAGATCTGTTATTATATAGGATTCATTATCTTTCTTGTTCTTCACCATAGGTTGTTTTTAATGCTAGATCTTTGATTAGTCATCTGGATTTAGATCTTTGGATTATTGATTGATATGAGAATATAATTGATTTTCCTGACAAAAACCTTTGGTGAGCAAAATACCTATTTGCAAAGAGATTTGATTTAGGGATTTTGTGAACTTATCTAAACTTGATTTTATTGCTGGTTTTTAACTAGAATTTTGCAAAGAGATTTGGATTTTCGGGTTTTAAAACTTAGATAATATTTGCAGTGACAACTGATTTATTTTATAATTATGTTTAGAGTTCAAGAACGGTGCTTAATTATTGAATCCTGCTTACTTAATTAATTGATCTGATTTTCCATGATTTCCTGAGAATTTCCCTAGGCCTAGCGTTTTTAATTCCTGAATTTTACAACTCTTTATTTCTGTTTAATCTTGCAATTTAATTTAATATTTTAATTTAGCATAATTAAAAGATTCATAAGTCTATTGTGTGATCTAGAGTCTCTGTGGATTCGACCCCTAGAGTATTACAACTCCAAGGCTGTTAGTACCATTAGGGTATTACAATTTGAGCATATCAAGCGTGAACGAGGCAACGGACATGTCGACTCGAGGTGACCCTCACGGTGTTGGTCGAGTGGACAAAGGTTGGTGAGGTGACAATACCAGAGTAGCTTCGACAGTGGCGGTGGACAGTGGAATAGATGCGGCTCGAGCGGTGGCTCGATCGAGTGGGACGTCGGTGTCTCGAGTTGGGTCTTGACGTCGATCGAGTTGGAGATCTCATGTTCTGAAGTCTCTGCCTCAACTGCACATATTTCATCTGCCTTAGATGGCTGCTCAAGCTCCTCTTGTCCATCCGTTTCTCTACGGAGTCTAGCAGGTTATTGTAACAAGTGGTCTCCTCATGCAAGAACTCTTCTTCTCCACCCTTGGTCAAAGCAGTCTTGAGATGATCCTTCTCAGCTAATTCCTCCAACAACTCATCAGCCAATTTATCCATCTCTTCAATGTAGAAGACTTGTCCTCCTATCGTTGGCTTCTTCAAGATATCCTTGATGTCAAACTTCATAATGAAGTCGTCGCCCAGATTGAGATCAATCTTGCCATTTCTGACATCAATGATGGCTCCAGCAGTCGCCAGGAATGGTCTTCCTAATATCATACGATCTTTTGGTTCTTCATCCATTTCCAGAACCACAAAGTCGGTTGGCCACTTCCACGTCTCTAATCCTGACAGGTAAATCTTCTAAAATACCATGTGGAAGTCTCATTGTTCTATCTGCAAGGATGAGGGAGATGTCGCAACCTTTAAACCTTGTAAAACCCAACCTTTTAGCCACAGAAAGTGGCATAAGATTAACTGAAGCGCCAAGATCACAGAAACACCTATCAAAAGACATAGGTCCAAGGGAGCAAGGTAGAGTGAATGATCCAGGATCTTTGAGCTTCTTGGGTACAATCTCCTTCTGAATGATTGCACTGCACTCAAGACTTCGTACCGACATGTCTTGAACTTCTTTTGATCTCTCCATCACTATTTCGTTGAGGAATTTCTGGTAGTGAGGAACAAGTGCGAATGCATCCAGCAATGGTATCCTCAATTCAATCTCCTTGACTTGTTTTTCGAACAGATCTTTATACTTCTCAGTAAGCTGTTTCTTAAACCTCACTGGAAATGGTAGAGGTGGCTTGTATGGTGGAGGAATGAATCTCACAGGTTTATCCTTGGGAGCAGCGGGTTCTTTAGTAGCTTGAGGAACAGATTGCTTGGCTGACTCAATTGGATCCTTGAGCACCTTGACAAGATACTTTCTATGAACTTCATCTTGAAGAAAATCCTCCCCATCTAAACTCTCATTATCCTCAATGAGCCGTACATCTACAGCTTGGGTGGTGATAGCATGGATAGTAGCATGGTCCTTGGGGTTTTGAACTTCTTTTCCAGGTAGTTGGCCAGGTGTTTGGGTAAAAGTAGAAGTAGTCTTGCCTTCCATGTACTTGATCTTGGAGTTAAGAGCTTCAAACTTGACATTCAGATCATTGTATGAACATTCCATCCGCTGACTAAGTTCAGCAAACTTCTTGGCAGTATCCATAGAACCGCTAGTTTGACCCTGAAAAAGTTGTTGCATCATTTGCTTCATTTCTTGATCAAGAGCTGGAGTAGGCTGAACCGGTTGAGGGTGGAATCCTGGCGGTGGTCCTGAGGGAGCTTGGTAACCTTGCTGGAACTGCTGCTTTGGGGCGAATTCCAGATTGTAAGGCACAAAAGGTTTTTGTTGACCTTGCTGTTGTTCTTGAGGCGGGTACACCTGATCTTGTGGATTAGCAACATTATTACTTCGTTAAGACAAATTGGGGTTCGTCTTGTAGGGGTTGTAACCTTCGTTGTATCCACCCTGATTCTGGACATACCTGATCTCCTCAGTCTGGTCACCCTCCCCATCTGGAACTTGGAAAGGTTCATCCTCAAAGACAAAGTGGACGCTCCTCTGCTGGCTGAGCAAGAGGCGGTCAAGCTTGTCATTGACACTCTTAAGGTCCCGCTTGTACTTCTCCTCAGAACCAGACTCTCCTCTAACTGTGCGGTCATAGTCCTCGTTATAATTGCCATCAGACTGGGCGAGGTTTTCAACGAGTTCCCATCCTTCATCGACGTCCCTGTTCAGAAAGTTTCCGTTTGAAGCAGTGTCAAGCAGCATGCGTATCTTTGGTAGCACACCATGGTAGAGAGTGCTCAACAATGACTCGTTGCTAAAACCATGGTGTGGACACTGGCTGTGGTAGCCCTTGAAGCGCTCCAGGCTTCACAGAATGATTCTGAGCTCTTCTGAGTAAAGCTGGAAATCCTCATTCCTGAGACGTGCCGTTCTGGAGTTGGAGAAAAACTTGGCCAAGAAGGCTTTCTTGCAGGCGTCCCAAGTGGTGAATGATCCCTTGGGAAGGTTTTTCTCCCATTGATGAGCTTTTTCTCCCAGGGAGAATGAGAAGAGGCGCAACTTGTAACCATCCTCACTCACGCCGTTGATCTTGGTGAGACTGCGCAGACGGTCGAACTCGTCCAAGTGGTCGAGTGGATCCTCCATAGGCAACCCGTGAAACTTGTTTCCTTGGATCATGGAGATCAGACCACTTTTGATTTCGAAGTTGTTCTTCTGCACGGCGGGAGGGACGATTCCAGCACGCTGATTAAGAGTGTTCGGTGCATCCCCAGCACCAATGTTTCGCGGTCCCGGATGTGGTGCATTATGTTGTTCCATAGTGGCTGGTGCGGGATGATCAATGAGTTGACGAGTTTGTCTTGGTCGGTGTAACCGATTGATGTCGTCGATAACAGGAAGGAAATTCTGATGCCCTCTTAATCTGGTGTGCATGCAAGGTTGCAATCAACAGGTCCCTGAGATGCAAAACAAACAAGCAGACAACCAAAACAAGTCAGTACTCAGAATAATGAGTGTAAAAGAACTTAATCTTGCAAAACTTGAAATCGTAAATGTAGCAAAACGAATCCCAAAATGGCAACGGCGCCAAATTGATACTAAGTTTTTTGTGTGTCTATCCTAGCAGGTCTCAATTAACCTTATGCAGTTGTAGTACATAAGGTGTCAATCCAAATGAGAATCTTTACTATCACTCAAGATGCAATCAAGCAGTCACAAGTTAAGCCAGATTCGAAATGAGTTTTTGTCTAACAACCTAGAGTGAACGAGATGCAAGAACAAAACAAGTTTTACAGAACAAGAGCTAAAATGCAATAACTTAAGAGAGCAAAAACAAGCTAAACGAGCAGAGACAAATGAGCAAGCTATTGGAACAGAAATAAAGAACAAGCTTAAGGATGCAGAAACTATCAGATAAGATAGAAGTCCTAAGGATGGGAGTAATTGATGTCGGTAGAGTATCCTAGTCTACAGAGTGTTTAACATGCCACAAGCAAACTATCCCTAAACAATGAACATCACAACTTAGCTAATCCAATCTCTTGACAGAAGCTACTCAAACTCAACCACTTCCAAACCTAGCTCTCGCTAGAGAAACATGATCAAGCATGGCATGAAAATCAAGTTCATTCACGTCAACAAACATCCTAGACATCTAATCTCTTAGGCTAGGAACGTAAGTCTCTGGCACTAGTTGGTCAGACATTTCATCAAACACCTTTTGGATGCAGAAATGTCTAAAACCTAGTTCCAATTGATCAGAGAGAAACTAGTATTTCTAACTCTAGTCCAGAAGGGAATCATACAATCAAAGCTTAAATACTCTACATCCTAAGATCCTCCACCTAATCTATCACATCCTCAAGAACTACCACACTACTCAGATCCGAAAATCATAGTCAAAGATATAAACTCAGAAAACATTAATTCAAGCATCCTAAGATAGATAAAAATGAGATGAACAAGTTTTAAGAAGAAATCCAATCAAAATACTGAATAAATTCAAAGATATCGGGATACAAAGTGTCAAGCGTTTTTGGTGGCTAGGGTAAACCTTAGGGGAAAGAACAAAAACAAGATAAAAGATATCTTCGAGTGAAAACTTAACAAAACGTATTTATAGTAAAACATGGAAATCTCTAAATCATAAAACGACAATATAGAAAGTCGGTTCGGGAATCCTTCTTGGATGCGTCTTCGGGACAAAACCAGGACGTCGGTTTAAGAGCATCGATCGAGTCGCATCGTGAGAGTGTCGATCGAGTCGCAACGTGAGAGTGTCGAGTCGCGGCTTGAGAATGTCGTCTGGGAACTGCTGATCGAGTCGCGTCTTGAGGGTGCTCAGGAGCCATCCTGGGACGTCTTGCTCGAGTCGTGTCTTGAGGGTGCTCAGGAGCCATCCTGGGACGTCTTGGTCGAGTCGCGTCTAACATCCGATCGAGTGGGAGCTCCCCTTTGCGTGCGGGTCGAGTCGGACTTCTGAACGTACGTGCATTCACTAAAACGGAGATAACTCATGAACCACGACTTCTATTGGTTTGCAATAAACTGCATTGGAAAGATGACTAAATTCTCTACAACTTTGATGAAGACGTCAAAAGCTAAATCCCAAAATAAAATCTTCACTCGACTCGATCAAAGACGTGGAAGCTTTTGTCGCTGGGTAGTGTAGATCGAGTCGCTTAACTGCTCTCCTGATCCTTGTTTTCATTTGATGGTTTGGACACCTCCTAAAACACCTGAAACAACTCCAAAATGCAAGATGCATGCAAGACCAATGCAAAGACTACCTAGATATGCATGTTATGCAAAAGAGACTAAAAACAATACAAAGCAATGAGTTAAGAGAACAAAATGAATGACAAATGCATCATCAAAAGGTGTAAAATATATACATATCAAAGCCTAAGCTAAACAAACATGCAAGACTAAGCTATCAACATGCAAGGCTAAACTATCAATATACAAGGTTAAACTATCAACATGCAAGCAAGCAATCATTCAAACAAACAATCAGTGATAGCATGCGGAAGATAATGAGCTAAATAAGCAAACAAATCTAGCACGCAATCAATCAACAAAGCAATAAAACTTCAATAAAAGAATATTTTAAACTAGTTTTAATTCTTAATTTTTGGGCCCGATATGCTTCCTTTTTCCTTTCAACACCCTTGTGAACACCCGCGCTGCAACCACAAAGGCATGCAACCGAAACATCACTTAGAGCCACACCGTCGTGTAGACAGCTTCGGCTAAGGTAGCAAGACCAGTAACCTCCGAGCTCTTCATTCCAACCCTACAACTCAACGACATGGGTTACATGATCGCGGCTGCATGCTGGTACGAAAATATCCTAAGGAAAGCCATACCCAAGTCTTACTACGCTAGCTAGACTTTGTCGTGGAATAAACGCATTAAGACTTCAACAAATTGATACTTGAGTTTTTATGGTTTTTAAGCACATAATTTTACAAGTATCTTAACAAGTTATGACCTCCGATACTAGAACATTTCGAACTAGTAACAAGTGTTGATGAGATCATGAGACCATCCAAGATGATGCTTGAGTCCTGCTCAACAAGAACGAAGTCAAAGATCAATTCTTCCAGCCAAATGACTATTTCGGATACATTCTTACCTCATTTTCAGCATATGTCGAAGTGGAATCAGTCCAATCAGAGTTCAAATAAAGGAGTTATTCATTTTACAAATCAGGTGAACTCATGGCTACGCGATTTGGACCTACGAGCATTCAACGGAGGATTCCGACCAAGTCCGAAGGATTCAAGGTATGAAACAAACTGTTCTGGAATCTTGATCCATCCTAGAATCACTGAGAATTGGAAGCACATTAAAAACAGTTCATACTTGATATATGGATATTTCAAATCAGTGGATCTGCCCTAATCCCAGTTTCGCGTCTGAGCCAAATATCGTGTTACACAGACTAACTCAGCATCAATTTCGACACGAAATCAGTTGGAGGATGTTAATGGATCTCTTATGTTTCCAACAAGCCCAATAACACAAGATCTGGCCAACAAACCACAAAGTTACGCTTCATTTGCCAAAGGAGGTCAACCTAGTTCTTCACATGAAGAATTTTAGGTCCAATTGGGTTAGGTGCTTCCCGAATTATGTTTGGCAACCAGGAGGTGTTTCTACTAAGCCCAATGTGAAGAAATGGTACAGCCCATGTTAAGAGTCTATCTCTTTGTTCTTTGTCTAGAACATTTCTTTGTTTCTTGGTGTGTAATATCCAAGCAACAACCTTCTTTTGCTGGGCTGGTGTGTCATATCTAGCAGTGATTGGAGTTGGGAATATCAGCAGCCTTCCGCAACTGCTGTGCGACCACTCAATCCATCAAATCTCCCTTGTTTCACCTTGCACCTTGGCGATTTTCTATCCTTTTTAGTCCGGCTGAGTGATTCTCGAATTTTGGGCGTATCAAGTGTAACCTCACAGCACATGCATTTAAACAAGAAAATCAAGCAAGGAAATTCAAGTAAAATTGCAACTATATGCTCAATGCAACCGTGCACTAGATGGAAGCCATTAGACTCCATCTAGTCTGGTGGTATGTGCCTGAACTCACAGAAAACCGGCGAACTCTTGGTGGAGTGGACGGATTCTCTCGGCGACGTTCTTGTCTCGGCAGAACTTCGGATCTTCTCTCTTCTTGCAATCGAGTTCCTTCTCGATGCAAACTCTTGATGGTGGTCGATAGTCTTGTCTTGATCTTCCTCTTCGTTCACACCTTCTTCCTTCTCAAACTCTCTCTTCTCTCTCTTCCTCACCTTTCTTCTTCTTTCTTTTGGTTTTTACGAAAATGAGAGAAGGGTGGGTTCCTTTATATAGAAGAGTTGGGCGGTGGAGTGAGCCAATGCATGGATAACACTTACTCGCTTCTCATTCCTTCTTTTCGAAAACTTGGTGAACAAGCTACTTCCTTCCATGGAATATTTCTTGTCTCCCAAATCTTTTGTGCATGCTTCTCCATTGGGCGCTTCTTAGGAGAGGAATGATGATGCTCCCCACTCCTTTCTTTGCATGAGAGACAATTGGTCAATTCCAAAGGTGGAAAATGATGTTGTCTCACTCTTGTTTCAACCATGAAATGATTTTTTTGCATGCAATCTCATTGGTCAGTTTTGTGAAAACATAATGATTATGTTTCTTCACTTTTTGCATGAAATTTGATTGGTCAATTAAGGAGACAAAAACTCCTTAATTTCCGGAATCTTGTCTGGTCGGTCAGCAACACCGCGGTTTGCCAACGGTACGCGACGCGGCACGGTCCCAACTGCGGCGGGTCATGGAAACTCTGCGGTACGTCTCGGTTCTGCGGTACGTGGTACGGTACATGGTTCATGGTACATGGAACGATACATGGTACATGGTACCATCGACTATCTCTCAGTCCATCCAGAATCGCGAGTGTTACAAGTCTTCCCCCCTTGAAAGGGATTGGTCTCCAAATCCGGCTCAAGTTGATCTTCTCCCATCTCCTTAAATCACTTAGGATAATCAGCCTTCATTTTATTTTCGATCTCCCAAGTAGCTTCTTCGCATCCACCGCAGTTCGACATGATTTTCACCATTTTAATCTTTTTCATGCGCATTCCCTTTACCATTCGGTTAAGGATTCTGATGTTCATATATTTTACCTAGTTTCACCTTAGTATATTCACATCTTTTGCATGTTTTACTATCTAGTTTGGCCATTATTGAGTAGCTTTAGGACTGTTTATACATTAGAGTAGATATGCATTGCATTTGCATAGTTTCTTGCATAAACAGGTGATTTTGGATCCTAAGGAGCATGGAAGGATGCTGAGAAGGATTTGAGCTATCAAGTGAAGAAAATCAAGGAGTTAGAGCAGAAGGAACCAAGTCCGCGAGTCCACCCGACCACCACACTCTACCAGACACTCGACCGTGTGCGGAGAGGGATTCGATCGGTTGGAAGAAGCAGAAGAAGAGGCCACTCGACCAAGCACTCGACCGAGCCGCCTGCCTATTTTGTTTTCTAGCCATTTAGGGCTTCCCCTCTCTCCTATATAAAGCTCTTGTATCTCATGGCCACAAAGGAGAGAACTTTTTAGGAAAATAATATCTAAACCTAGTTTTTACCCTTTTAGGGTTTGTCTACTTTTCCCTTTCTTTTGTTAAGATCATTAGCCACTTTTGTTTCATAAAAACAAAGAGATTTTTGATACTTGTTGGTTCCACAACTTTCTAAGTATTGATATTTTAGGTTTGATTTCTTCTTCAATATTGTAGATCTTATTCTCATCTATCAAATCATGCAAGTTTCATTGATTTCTGGGTTTATAACTTTGTTCATCATGTTTAGTGCTTGTGAGTAGTGGTTTAGGATCTTAAGGATGGATTAGGTTGGGTAAAGGTTATGGGTTTTTAGATTGATCAAGCTTTATTGTTATACATCTCTTCTAGATTAGATATGCTTTATGCTGTTCTTGTACTGAGAAGGTAAGAATAGATCTTAAGCTTCTTAGCATCACACCAATGGCTAAGTTGTTAGATAAGGCTAATACTAGAGATTATCATGAAGCATGCTAAGAGATTAGAAGTTTTTAAATGGTTTTTGACATGATGATCTGGTTGTTTAATGCCTGCTTTTATATGTAATAGCTAGTGAGAGCTAGGTCTAAGAAGTATTTAAGCTTGATTGTTATTGTCATGAGAATGGATTTAAGCTAGAGATAACTCATTGTTGATTGAGGTTTGTTGATCAGTCTAGATAACCATAGCTTGAGCCCAGCCCATGAATCCATCCTTAGGACCTTTATTTGTTTATTGATTTCCTATTTCAAGTATTGTTATTTGTTTCCTGTTTGATTTACTTTAGTTTTCCTCTGTTTTGGTTGTTTCTCTGTCTCTGTTTTGCAGCCGCAAGTTAACTCGACCATCCACTCGATCGAGCATCCGATCGAGTGCTTGCTCGAGCACCATCCAATGTTCTTGTTTATGTTCTGCATTTACTAGTTTCATTTCCTGTTCCATTCCGGTTGCATTCATTAAATTCTTGTTTAATCCTGTTTCATTACTTGTCCTGCATTAGTCTAGTTTATGTTCTTGTTAGTATCATTAATGTTTGTTTCACTGTTTATCTTGCATTTAATATCTTGTCTTAGTAGCTTTACATTTTGCATACTATTATCATCATTAGGTTGTTAGATAAACACATTCATCATATTTGGCTTGACTTAGATAAGGATTCATATCCTGATTGCCTGCATCACACCCATTATGGATTGACATCCTTTATGCTACAACAACATAAGGGTAATTGAAACACCTTGCATCCACCTGTTCATTCATCATCTCTACTATTATTCATTCATTCTTCTCACCACACAAAAAGATATGTTTCAATTTGGCGCCGTTGCCATTTGGGTGTTTGTTTGTGACATTTAGGATTTATACAAGTCTAAGATTATGTTCTATTGCTCATTTGATCACTACTGACTAAGATTCTTCTTCTGCTTGTTTGTTTTGAATATCTGGTACCAACTCGACCGTCTGCGCAATCGAGCACCTGATCGAGCCACAACCCGTATTCAAAAGGAATACTCGTCTCAGTCAGATCGACCTTCCACTCGAGCTAGTGCTCGAACAAGTGTCTGTTCGAGTCAGTAATCATGTTTCAAAGCTCTATATTCCATTATGTACCAACGCAACAACAACCAGGATTCCAGGCCCAATTGTGTCCCCCTCCAGGGCTCCAGACCTCACAAGCCCAAGAACTTGACTTAGGAGCTATGATGCAGCAATTTTTGTTTCGACAAGTAAATGAGAAGATTGAGGACGCAAAGCAGTTTGCTGAGCTGAACCAAACGTTGAATTATTATTCTAAGGACCTGAATAACAAGTTGGAGAGTCTGAACTCTAAGGTCAAGAACATGGAGAGCTACATTGCTTCCACTTCAGCTCCTACGCCAAACCAACTTCCTGGAAAAGCTAGTCAAAACCCAAGGGAGCTTACTGCTAAAGTTATTCATCTCTATGAGGAAGCTGTCACTGAGGACAGTGAGGTTCAAATTGGGGAGGATTCGTCACTAATTGAAGCCCAAAGTAAAGGTTTTACTCAGCAGACTGCAGCAGAAAGACCACTTGACAAAGTGCTCGACCACACACACGATCGAGTTCCTGATCGAGTGACCGATCGAGTCGTCACCACAAAAGCTATTAAGCCTGTTAGATACATTCCTCCTGCTTACAAACCACCTCTGCCATTCCCAGGACGTTTCAAGGCACAAAAACTGAAGGAACTCAGGGAAATAATTGAAAAAGGGAAGTGATGGCTTTACAACAAGAGGAAGTCGTTGAAAAGAAGGAAGAAGAGAGAGGGCCTGCTTTGGAACATTATGCTCCATATCCTCTCTACAAAGGCATGTTACTTGACATATCCAAGCAGAAAGCTCAGAATCAAGACATGAGAGATCAAGAGGAGATTGGGACAACTGTTGTTCCAACAAAACTTGAAGATCCAGGTCCATTTAATTTGCCTTGTTCCATCAGCTACCTACACTTCAAGAAATGCTTGTGTGATCTGGGAGCATCTGTTACTATAATGCCATACTCTATAGCAGAGAAGCTTGGACACACTGAATTCAAGCCAAGCAACCTCTACATAAGTCTTGCTGATGGGTCTAGGCAAGATGTTGTTGTCAAGCTGGAGAACTTCCCAGTTAAGATTGGCAAAGCCAGGATACCAACTGACTTCATCATCATAGAGATGGAGCAAGAGCTTGATGATCCTATTATCCTTTGAAGACCATTCTTGGCCACTGCATGAGCTGTGATTGATGTTAAAAAGGGTATGATCAGCCTAGACATTGCTGATGGGTTGACTATGAGGTTTGATATCAAGAATGCAACAAACCAACCCACCATTGGAGGCCAGCCCTTTGTTATAGAAGATAAAGCAGCTGATGACGCTTTTAAGAAAAAAAATAGACTCTAAGACCAAGGTTTCTTCCTATGAGGTAGCTTTTCAAGACCTCAAGGCTTTTGTTCAAGAGTTGACTAGCTTGGTGAAAGATCTCCAAGTGAAGCTCAACAAGAAGTTTGTTAAGAAAGCAAGCCCAAGGCTCAAGGTTAAGATTAAGCAAGGTTCAGGTGTTGTGACTGTTTTGACCAAGAACAAGGATCATGGTGATAAATTTGAACCAGGGGGGGACTTCATCACCTCCTTGGAATCTAAACCAAGCCTGAAAAGGCATCAAAAGTCAAGCTTAGTGACTTTAAACAAGCTCACTAGGGAGGAAGTCCCTAAGGTATCATTGTACATATGTTTAATTTTCCTTGTAGTTTTGATTTTTTTTCTTTTATGTTGGGAAGGACATTTGTTGAGAATGTAGATGGGTTTGGGATGGATTGGACTTGTAAAAGTGGATTCACAAGCCAACTCGACCTACCCACTCGACCGAGTACCAATCGATGGCCATAGTTGAGTTGCCTCCTTCCCCACCTCCAAATCAAGCTCCAAGCTCCAACTACACCTTTGACATCATGAATGAAGATGTGGACAACTTCTTCCACAACCAATAAGGTACCAACATCACCATTTCATTATAAATACCATTTCATCTCTTGTTTAGTTTTATTTTTAATCTTGAATCCTCTTACAAATTTTTCTTACACAAGAGACTGTGTAATTTAAGTTTGGGGGAGGGTTTGAGATAGCATTTGACATTGTTTTCTATTTTCTTATTTCAAATTTTTAGCATAATCATGTTAGTACTTGCATTTCATCTAAGGCATAGAAAAGACCAAAAAATTTGAAAATTTTCACAAAAATCTTTTTAAAAAAAAACAGAGTGTTCATGTAGTTTGCATTGCATATTCGGATCTTGTTAGGACTGTTTCATATTGCATTAGGGATCAAAGATGAGTTTAGCCTTGTTAACTTGCTTGAATTCACTAAACTAGGATCAATGCCCAAGTTAATAGTACTTTGATGCTAGTTGAGTAGCATGAAACATAAGAACCAAGTCTAGAATTCATATATTGCATTCTGTCTAAACTGAAGCATGTTGTGATATGAAACCATTTCCTATTTATAAGAACCTAATATTGACTTTTAAATATCAGTTTGTGCATTGCTTTAACCTCATGGATACTTTACACATATTTGGATCATCTTTCCCATTTTCTACCACTCTTCTTGATCCAAGTAGCAAATTTCATTATTGAATCAGTTTCCCTTACCCTTAACCAACCTTTCTTTCAAGCCTTGTTGAATCTTGAGTGTGTGAGGCCTATTTTGGGATTGAGCTTGGTAGAAAGTGTTAGGTTTGAACTGACAAGAATAAAACCTTGTGTAGTTCTAGTTTGCACTTTTCAAACTAAATAGGACTAGGAGGTTTAAATTCCGGGTTGGGACTTGGTATGTTTAAAAACAGAAAAGAAAAGAGGGAAAAGATAAAGAAAAGGGGAAGTCTTTAGGAGAGAAATGTTTTAAAGCAAATTTAAACTCTAAGTGAAAGAATGGGGTGCATTGAAAAGTTTTAAGTAAGGTTCTTGAAAGACCCCATCCCCGGCCATCTATGGCCGGAGAGGTTCTCCCGTCCCTTTACACTACTTAGTCATATTTTAGGGCCCATTCCTTTAAACAAGGTTCGTTTGCACATTCTGTGATTCATACATAATCCTCATGATATAATACTTAGAGTAATAATTATTCGATATTCATTAAGTAATCAAAGGATTCGATACAACTTATGAGTTTGCATAATAAGCTAGAACAAGCTGTATAATCG
The DNA here is from genome assembly GCF_030686135.1 of Camelina sativa. Classification (NCBI taxonomy): domain Eukaryota; kingdom Viridiplantae; phylum Streptophyta; class Magnoliopsida; order Brassicales; family Brassicaceae; genus Camelina; species Camelina sativa. Next base: position 34,416,115 of record NC_141893.1, read on the forward strand.
ATCCTATCTACCCTTCACACCACCACTCATCTTCCCGGCCATGAGTCCCGCCCCTTTTAAAATGTCCCTCCTTCCCGCATAAGTAGCAGGTCCTTGGCCCATTGCCATTGTCCATCCTTGGACAGTTTCGGATCTCATGGTCCTTACTTCCACAGCGTCCGCATGCACCCACGGTCTTCCAGCAAGAACCGCTATGGTACTTTCCGCAAGTCTTGCACTCCCCATACCTGGGTTCAGACCTTGCGTTATCTGCCTTGTCCCACTTCCTCTTTCGGTCGGTGGTTTTGGCTGGGTGAGTCGAACGAGAAGAAACTTTCTCGCGTTTGAGCTGTTTCTCTTCCTCTATCCCAGCTTCGATCATAGCCGCCCTTTCCACCACTTCCACGACCGAGTTAAAGACACCGTTCACGCAATGGTTGCGGATGTCTACCCTTAGTCCACGGATAAAGCGACGTACTTGTGCTTTCTCATCCTCAATTTCCTTTCCCACAAAGCGCCAAAGGCGACTGAACTCAACGTCATACGCGCGTACCGTCATTACCCCTTGTACCAGGTTCAGGTACTCGCTTTCCAGTCGATCCCAAGCCTCCGGGGGAAAGAATTTCTTGTTGAATTCTATCTCGAAGTCCGCATAGGTTAGGACTTGACCACCTGTACGTTTCTCCACTGATACCCACCAGTCATGGGCTTCCTCTTCCAGGAAATGGACAGCAATGTCCTTTTGATACTCCTCCGGGCAGCGAGTGGAGTTGAAATTCCTTACGAGTCGACTCCTCCACTCGTCAGCCACAATCGGGTCCGTACTACCCGAGAAATGTTTTGTCTTTAGCCTTGTGACATGTTCCAGTGCATCAAGGTAGTCCTTTCTCTTTCTCGGAGAATCTCCAGGACCTACCCCAATGGTCCCCGCAACAATCTTGCTACGTACCGTTGGTACCACAGGATCCGGTACCAACGCCTTTGTGAGCACGTCCAGCTGTGCCATCATGGCCTTCATCGTTTCCCACTGTTCCTGGGACGATGGTACAACATTCGGTTGCCTATTCACGTCCGTAGCTCCGCTACTCTCCGGCTTATCATTATCCGGTTGTTTTTCTCCAGCCTCAGGTCCGACTGCAATCAGGGTGTCCGTGTTCCCTACGTCCGCATCGACCATAGTCTCCGCGTCCATGGTCCCATCGACCATAGTCTCCGCGTCCATGGTCCCATCGGCCACCTCCTTGCCTTTTCTTTTCTTTTCCTTGCTGCTCTTACCCATCTGCAAAATTATGCATTAGTCACGGCTAAATTAACAAACCGCAAACAGTAAGAACAACTACCGCGAGATCCCATGAAGCCGATGAGTGGTGATGCCCCAAACCCGCACTACCGGTCCTAGAACCAAGCATGCTCTGATACCAACTTGAAAGACCCCATCCCCGGCCATCTATGGCCGGAGAGGTTCTCCCGTCCCTTTACACTACTTAGTCATATTTTAGGGCCCATTCCTTTAACAAGGTTCGTTTGCACATTCTGTGATTCATACATAATCCTCATGATATAATACTTAGAGTAATAATTATTCGATATTCATTAAGTAATCAAAGGATTCGATACAACTTATGAGTTTGCATAATAAGCTAGAACAAGCTGTATAATCGATCCTATCTACCCTTCACACCACCACTCATCTTCCCGGCCATGAGTCCCGCGCCTAAGCACTTCCTTTCCCGCGATCACCCTCCTTTCCTGAAACAAAGTAGGCATCAATAACATTCCCTTTCCCGCTGTACATGTCATGCAATGCACGCTAGGTACTAATAACCGTCCAGTACAGAGATCGGCCGGTAGAGAGTTATCCCGCGCATCAGTTCGGACGGTGTACTGGGGGTCTGTACCGATCCCTGTCCAACCGCCGAGCCGCGTTTACTTTTCTCCGCCCGAATTGTCCGTACTTGGACACCCCGGATGGTACGCTGATCGGTAGGGAGGTAGCATGCGCATCAGTTCGGACGGTGTACTGGGGGTCTGTACCGATCCCTGTCCAACCGCCGAGCCGCACCCCCTTTCCTCCGACCAACCGGACCAACCGAAGCATTACTTATGCTTATGTTTGATGCACTACCCCAATTCCCAGAGCCTATATGGACGGTACTGTACCGTACCTTCGACCCTTATTACCCTTCTCGCCGAACTCTTTATTTCTCGGATCCTTCTTCCTGATCTTTACTCGTACTCTCGAGTTTTTGGTGTATTTTTCTGTATCCGAACGTGTCCGCAGAATGAGAGGATCGCCCCCTTTATATAGGGTCCTGGGCCGTGGTTTTGGCCCCAAAAGGCACCCTTCGGACGAATCCGTTCATTCACTCCTGTTCGCTCATGTACGCTCGCCGTACCCGTTCGGCCATGGCCATTAGGCCGTGCCCTTTCGGTCCCGAGCTCCCAACTGGTCAGTGAACTGTCCACTGTCGTCCAGCTGGTCGAGCTGAGTCGAGCTCCCTGGCAGCTGGTCGAGCTGACACTAGCTGGCCGAGCTGACCGCAGCTGGCCTCAAGCTATCCAGAGCTGGCCGAGAGCTGTCCGGAGCTGGCCCGGAGCTGTCCGGAGCTGGCCCGAAGCTGTCCCATACTTGGCTCGTTTTCTCCCCTTGTCCGAGCTAACGAGTAGCTCTTCCCCGACTTGTCTGAGATCACCCTTCCATCTCGGACCAAGCCATGGCCTACGATCCTATTCAGGATCGCGGGCGTTACAGTTCTAATCAAAGAAAAGAAAGAAAGAAAAGAAGAGTCTAGTAAAAAGCTTTATGACTTGGGAAACAAGTAAGAGAAAGAGCCTTAGCATTAAAGAAAGAAACCCCCATTCCACTAGAGAAATCAGTAAGAAACCTCTCCTAAGACTGAAAAAAAAAAGAGAAAAAGGGCAAAAGAGAAGAGATGAAGTTAAAGGGTAGAACTAAGACATTATGGGATTAGAATGATAGGAACAAACACTTTGGATACTTTTGGGTAGACAAGGTTCTGTTCTTGTATGTGTCTAAGTGATCTTACCTTTAGCCTTCTTCTAAAGCTCAATCCACTTTTTGTGAGAGAACCCTTGTTATTGATAAGCCCCACTCAAAAGAGACATCATTTTTGTCTCTAAACCCTTATTACTAAGCCAAATGAGTTTAAGCATTGCATAAGTTGATTCATGTTCTTGTTTAATGAATGTTAAAGGAAATGGTTGACTTGAATGCATATGGAAGTCTAAGGCTTGAATCAGTTAAGGTTGTGAAAGGCTTGTCTAAAATTTGTAAGTACAGCTCATTCAACTTGCATCCTAGTACTAGTAACTTAGACATTGATTCTAGCTAGCTTATTAGCAAGTTTTAGGTGCTGAGATCCCACTTCAAAACCTCATTCTCCTTCTTATGTCTTGCTTATTTGCTTGAGGGCAAGCAAAGACTAAGTTTAGGGGTGTTGATGTTCATATATTTTACCTGGTTTCACCTTAGTATATTCACATCTTTTGCATGTTTTACTATCTAGTTTGGCCATTATTGAGTAGCTTTAAGACTGTTTATGCATTAGTGTAGATTTGCATTGCATTTGAATAGTTTCTTGCATAAACAGGTGATTTTGGATCCTAAGGAGCATGGAAGGATACTGAGAAGGATTTGAGCTATCAAGTGAAGAAAATCAAGGAGTTAGAGCATAAGGAACCAAGTCTGCGAGTCCAATCGACCACCACACTCGACCATACACTCGACCGTGTGCGGAGAGGGACTCGATCGGTTAGAAAAAGCAGAAGAAGAGGCCACTCGACCAAGCACTCGACCGAGCACCTGGTCGAGTTGACCGAGCCGCCTGCCTATTTTGTCTTCTAGCCATTTTAGGGATTCCCCTCTCTCCTATATAAAGCTCTTGTACCTCATGGCCGCAAAGGAGAGAACGTTTTAGGAAAATAATATCTAAACCTAGTTTTTACCCTTTTGGGGTTTGTCTACTTTTTCCTTTCTTTTGTTAAGATCATTAGCCACTTTTGTTTCATAAAAACCAAGAGATCTTTGATACTTATTAGAAGATCATTGTCTAGATATAACTCATTGTCGATTGTGGTTTGTTGATCAGTCTAGATAACCATAGCTTGAGCCAAGCCCATGAATCCATCCTTAGGACCTTTCTTTGTTTATTGATTTCCTATTTCAAGTATTCTTATTTGTTTCCTGTTTGATTTACTTTAGTTTTCCTCTATTTTGGTTGTTGCTCTGTCTCTGTTTTGCAGCCGCAAGTTAACTCGACCATCCACTCGATCGAGCATCTGATCGAGTGCTTGCTCGAGCACCATCAAGTGTTCTTGTTTATGTTCTGCATTTACTAGTTTCATTTCCTGTTCCATTCCTGTTGCATTCATTAAGTTCCTATTTAATCCTGTTTCATTACTTGTCCTGCATTAGTCTAGTTTCTGTTCTTGTTAGTATCATTACTGTTTGTTTCACTGTTTATCTTGCATTTAGTATCTTGTCTTAGTAGCTTTACATTCTGCATACTATTATCATTATTAGGTTGTTAGATAAAAACATTCATCATATTTGTCTTGACTTAGATAAGTATTTATATCCTGATTGCTTGCATCACACCCATTAAGGATTGACATCCTTTATGCTACAACAACATAAGGGTAATTGAAAAACCTTGCATCAACCTGTTCATTCATCATCTCTACTATCATTCATTCATTCATCTCACCACATAAAAAGATATGTTTCAGATTCGAATAGGCGTTGCTTCCAACGACTGGTTTTCTTTCAACTCAGGTGGAACATCCTCGACCACTTTGTCCTCTTCACTTAGGCATTTCCAGAGTTGTGATACATGGAAAACCTTATAAAAGGCGACTAACTTCGGTGGTAACTCCGGTTTGTACGCCACTGCACCTAATCGTTCAATCACCTTGTACGGGCCCATCAATTTGCAGGTGGTACGCTGTACTTAGGTTCACCCTTGTTCCCAGGGCTTTTTGGAAAGCTTTCAAGAAATGTGAGGTGAACCGCGTATCACGGTCAGAGACAATGGTCATCGACACTCCGTGCAACCTGACGATCTCCTCGATGTGTCATATCGCGATTACCTCGGCACCATATGTTTCCGCGATTGCGATGAAGTGTGCAGATTTGGTCAATCTATCCACCACAACCCAAACCACATCATGCTTTAGTTTACTCATAGACAATCCGATTACAAAGTCCATCGTTCCATGATCCCATTTCTATTCCGGCATGGGTAGACTTTGGACTAGTCCGCTCGGCATTTGATGCTCAGCCTTGACGAGCTGACATGTGTTACACTTGGCAACCCACGCAGCCACTTCTCGTTTCATTCCCTTCCAATGATATTTCCAATCGCGATACATCTTGGTTGATCCAAGGTGAATCGAAAACTTAGAGTGGTGTGACTCCCTTAGAATTTCCTCTCTTAACTCCTTGCTTTGTGGCACACAAACTCGACTATTAACCACAATGGTACCACTGTTTGACGTTTGAAACTCGGTCTTACTATTCTCCGCCCAACTCTTAAGTTCTATATCCTTATGTTAAGCCAAAAGAATTATACTAAGTAGATCTCCTTGATCGGACGTTCCTAAGCCCAATGGCTTAACTTCTCTCGACAATGAATTTAAATGCAACGTCCCCATCATGTAAACCAACGCTTCTTGATTTTTCTCTGCTTCTACATCGAAGCGTCTCCTACTCAAGGCATCTGCGACCTTATTCACCTTTCCCAGATGATAGGCAATTTCTAAGTCATAGTCCGCAACAAACTCCATCCACCTTCTTTGCCTTAGATTTAACTCCGGCTGGGTGAATATGTACTTCAGACTCTTGTGGTCGGTGAAGATTTGTACTTTGGCTCCATAGAGATATGAACGCCAAACTTCAACGCGAACACGACCACGCCCATGCGTTGGATAATTCCTCTCGTTCTTACTCAATTACCTTAAATCATATGCGATTACTCTACCCTTTTGCATTAGTACACAACCTAGCCCGTTATAGAGGCATTACTGTACACCACATACGACTCATCTGCCTCTGGCAAAGCCAGTACCAGGGCACTTGTGAGCATCACCTTTAACTCCGAGAAACTTTTCTCGCATTCCTCTGACCATAGGAACTTGGTATCTTTACTCGTCAACTGTGTTATTGGCTGAGACATACTCGCAAAGCCTTTGACAAATTTTTGGTGAAACATATTTTTTTGTGTGGTGAGATGAATGAATGAATGATGGTAGAGATAATGAATGAACAGGTGGATGCAAGGTGTTTCAATTACCCTTATGTTGTTGTAGCATAAAGGATGTCAATCCATAATGGGTGTGATGCAAGCAATCAGGATATGAATACTTATCTAAGTCAAGCCAAATATGATGAATATGTTTATCTAACAACCTAATGATGATAATAGTATGCAGAATGTAAAGCTACTAAGACAAGATACTAAATGGAGGATAAACAGTGAAACAAACAGTAATGATGATAACAAGAACAAAAACTAGACTAATGCAGGACAAGTAATGAAACAAGATTAAACAAGAACTTAATAAATGCAACAGGAATGGAACAGGAAATGAAAAAAGTAAATGCAGAACATAAACAAGAACACTGGATGGTGCTCTTGCAAGCACTCGATCAGATGCTCGATCGAGTGGGTGGTCGAGTTAACTTGCGGATGCAAAACAGAGACAGAGCAACAACCAAAACAGAGCAAAACTAAAGTAAATCAAACAAGAAACAAATAACAATACTTGAAATAGGAAATCAATAAACAAATAAAAGTCCTAAGGATGGATTCATGGGCTGGGCTAAACCTATCGTTATCTAGACTGATCAACAAACCTCAATCAACAATGAGTTATTTCTAGACAATGATCTTCTAATACATGTTAATCCATTCTCTTGACAATAACAATCAAGCTTAAATACTTCTTAGACCTAGCTCCCACTAGCTATTACATATAAAAGCAGGCATTAAACAACCAGATCATCAAAGTCAAAAACCATTTAAAACATCTAATCTCTTAGCATGCTTCATGATAATCTCTAGTATTAGCCTTATCTAGCAACTTAGAAATTGGTGTGATGCTAAGATGCTTAAGATCTATTCTTACCTTCTCAGTAAAAGAACAACATAAAGCATATCTTATCTAGAAGAGATGTATAACAATAAAGCTTGATCAATCTAAAAATCCATAACCTTTACCCAGCCTAATCCATCCTTAAGATCCTAAACCACTACTCACAAGCACTAAACATGATGAACAAAGTTATATACCCAGAAATCAATGAAACTTGCATGATTAGATAGATGAGAATAAGATCTACAATATTGAAGAAGAAATCAAACCCAAATTCTCAATACATAGAAAGTTGTGGAGCCAACAAGTATCAAAGATCTCTTGGTTTTTATGAAACAAAAGTGGCTAATGATCTTTACAAAAGAAAGGAAAAAGTAGACAAACCCCAAAAGGGTAAAAACTAGGTTTAGATATTATTTTCCTAAAAAGTTCTCTCTTTTGCGGCCATGAGGTAGAAGGGCTTTATATAGGAGAGAGGGGAAGCCCTGAAATGGCTAGAAGACAAAATAGGCAGGCGGCTCGGTCAACTCGACCAGGTGCTCGGTCGAGTGCTTGGTCGAGTGGTCTCTTCTTCTGCTTCTTCCAACCGATCGAGTCCCTCTCTGCACACGGTCGAGTGTCTGGTCGAGTGTGGTGGTCGAGTGGACTCGTGTACTTGGTTCCTTCTGCTCTAACTCCTTAATTTTCTTCACGTGATAGCTCAAATCCTTCTCAGCATCCTTCCATGCTCCTTAGGATCCAAAATCACCTGTTTATGCAAGAAACTATGCAAATGCAATGCAAATCTGCTCTAATGCATAAACAGTCCTAAAGCTACTCAATAATGGCCAAACTAGATAGTAAAACATGCAAAAGATGTGAATATACTAAGGTGAAACAAGGTAAAATATATGAACATCAACACCCCCAAACTTAGTCTTTGCTTGCCCTCAAGCAAATAAAGAAGACATAAAGAAGGAGAATGAGGTTTGGAAGTGGGATCTCAGCACCTAAAACTTGCTAATAAGCTAGCTAGAATCAATGTCCAAGTTAATAGTACTAGGATGCAAGTTGAATGAGCTGTACTTAAAAATTTTAGACAAGCCTTTCACAACCTAAACTGATTCAAGCCTTAGACTTCCATATGCTTTCAAATCAACCATTTCCTTTAAAATTCATTAAACAAGAACATGAATCAACTTATGCAATGCTTAAACTCATTTGGCTTGGTAATAAGGGTTTAGAGACAAAAATGATCTATCTTTTGAGTGAGGCTTATCAATAACAAGGGTTCTCTCACAAAAAGTGGATTGAGCTTTTGATAGACAGGTTTTCACCCAGGGTATCAATCCCCTATGCAGTTGTAGTACAAAGGGTTATCAATCCAAATGGTTGTGTATTGCTAGCAGGAAGGATATGATTAGAACAATGCAAGTCAAGCCAAGCAATTAGGGTTTTGGTTCTAACGATTCCTAAAATAAACAAAGTAAAAGAATATAAACAAGTAAACCACATGACCTAAGCACTCGATGCAAGCAATCGAGTACAGGATCGAGTGGGGTGATCGAGTATGCAAGTGAGATATGAACAGCTCGAGGTATTACTCGATACAGGTTATCGTGTATCTGATCGGGTAAGTAGTCGAGTAAGTGAAAGAAATGCAAATAAATAAAATACGAAAGTTCCTTAGGATGGGGGTAATCAAATCCTAAGTGTTCTAGACCAGTACGGATGCCTTACATGCCTCAAGCAATTATTTCCAAGACAATGAACCTCTAAGACCTTGTCACCACACTTTCGCACTAGCGACAATCAACCTTGAACACATTACCACACTGTCGCACTAGCAATATGAACAATCAGGCATTAAGAACGATTCATTATTGTCAGTAGACTTAAACTCATCTAATTTTGTTACTCAGAGTTAAGTAAACCTCTAGCATTGGCTAAATCAAGCATTTTATCTACTCCTTTCGGCCTGTAGCATTTGTAAACACCCTAGATCTAATCTCAACCTTTCGGTCTGTTGACAGCATTAAGAGCACCAATCTAGAAGGAAATCTATCAATCATTTACAGTCAACTAAAGCATCCTAACCGATCAAGAACACAAAATCATCTATCCCATCCCTAGAAACTTTACTACACTACTCGGACATAGAAGCGAATAACAAGGCAATCAAAATGAATGAAAATGACATTGTATTAAAAGATAGAGTAGAGTAGAGAAAATAAATGATAGAAATCTAAGAAAACTACAAAATAAAAATGCAAAACAAGAAGGAAAATGTTGAGTCACCCAGTTCTCTCACAGAAGCTCTCGCTCTCTGGTTTGAGGGTCTGCGGCGTGCTCCTTTGCAAGCTAGGTGAAGAGGGGGTTTATATATGGAAACCCATTTGACCTAGCTTCCTTGACCTGCCCGATGATCTACTCGATGGGGTACACGAGGGTGAAGTCGGGTTACTCCTCGGGTGGATCTTTGGATTGCTCTTCATGCTCTTGGATCCTCCTCGATCGTTTTGGGGTTCGGACTTGTTCTTGCAGCTCGATGGCTCCTTCGAGTACATGCTCGAGTTGTCCTTGTTTTTCCCCATTTTTGGCTCTTTAGCACCTGTTTTTATCCAAAATATGCAAATGCAGAAATGCAACACCCTAAATGCTCTAAAAGTGAATTCCTACAGTAAATGACCTAAAAATGCTAAGTTAGAGGTATGAATAATGCAAAATATGGACAAAAAAGGATGCTAAAAACATGTAAATTAGAGAGTTATCAGACCCCCAAACTTAAATCTTGCTAGTCCTCTAGCAAGGAAGTAAGAGGGTACAGTTTGAAAGTGGGGACTCATAACCTTAAGATGCTAACCGAAAGATTCAAGCTATAGTCCTTAAAGATAGTTTAATGGTGCTAAGATCAATCAACATACTTACAAATATTTTTCTATGCTTATTACCATGCATCGATCTAGCTCAACCTCCAACTAAAGATAAGGAACATCTCTTTCACATTCAATTAAGTGTTTGGCGAATTCTTGCAAATGGAAGGTGAATCAAGCTCAATCGGTTTCAAGGGTAAGACTTTTTAGTAAGGTGGTTTCAAAAAAATTCTTTGGGTGGTTTTCTCTCAAAAGATGGAATGCTAGACAGTTGTGAAAACTATCTAAGACTGATAATAATTTGGGCATACAAAGCTTAACTCTTGATGATCTACCCTTTTCTCATTCACTCTCATTTTCATTTTTTATTTATTTAAACCCCCTAGAATTTAAACTACCCACATCCTTGATTTTAATTCTCTTTTTTTACTCCCTAAGGTTTAGTCTTTTAAACTTTAAACTTCTAGCTCTCTTTCTCTCTTTTTTGTTTTTTTTTTTTTTTTTTTTTTTGCTAAACTCCTAATGTAGATATATTCTTCTCTTTCTTTCTAGGAGACTATAGCAAGAATTCTTCTTTCTTTTTTTTTTGTTTACTTAGAGACTTAGAACAACTTCAATACTAAGGTTTGATTTTAAACAAGGTGGTTTTAATCATTGTCCCCTAAGATGCATATGCGACAATCCTATATGAAACAAACTAGACTCAATCCTAATATGCAAATGCAACTACATGAACACTCTTTTCTTTTCTTTTTCTTAAAATTTTTCATTTTTTTTTTTTTGGGTTTTTAATGCACATAGATGCAATGCAAACTCAAATGAATAAAACTAGCATGCAAAAATTTGAAATAATAAAAATAAGAAAATAAAACACAATGTTAAATACATTCTAGGACCCTCCCCCAAACTTAAATTACACAGTCCCTGTGTAAATAAAAATTTGAAAAAGAATCCAAGAATCACACAAAATGAATTAAACTAAATGCAATGTTATATACAAAGATCGGATGAAAGTGGTACCTCATGGGTTGGTGAAGAAGGAGGTTGCAACAACCTCCATACTTACCAACGTGTAGCCTGGGTTGTCTTCGGCTTCTGCAGGTGCTAGTGTTTGCTCGTCATAGAGCTTAGAAATGCGCACTAACGACTTACTCGGACCAGCATCCGAGGTGTTGATCGAGGGTGGGATCGCGTAGTTCATCGGGTAGGGCATCGGGTAGTACAACGGAAATGGCGGAAAAGGTCTAGAATGATCACCCGTGTATCCACTCGGAGGGTGCATCGTGTATGGCGTCGTGAATGGCATCTGGTAAGGTGGAGGGAAGATCCCTGTGTACTCACCCGATTGGGTGCTTGATGGGTGCATCGAATAGTTCATCGTGTATCCCATCGGGTTAGGTGTCGGGTAAGCATCAGAATGGCTTCTCCGCGATGTCTCAGGTCGGGTGATGTTCTCCTCGGCTTGGGGCTCGTATGATGATGCTCTGTAAGGTTCTGGAGGTGGCAGTCCTCGAGTTCCTCCTAGCGGTCCGCTTCTCCCCATCCAAGTTGGTGCTTGTGCCGAGGTAGGAGCTGAGGCACAGCTTGCCTTATCTTGCAACTCCTTGATTTGACCTCCCATTGTCTTCACCGAACCGGTAAGATCTTTTACTTTCTTCGCCAAGAACTTGTTCATCCTCTTCAGCCAGCCGATCCTCTTGTGAGCTTCCCTCACTCCAACCGGTTGCTTTTGAGAGCATACATAATCCTCAAAATCGAACTCCTCCGAGCTATCTCCCTGTCTCTGCCTGGTCTCCTCTCTCTTCTCAGCTTTGGACTCCTCCTCCGGGTTGTACAGCTCCTCCAACGGTGGTGTGAAGTCAATGTTGTCGCCAAGCCAAACCTTGGTGCATATGACATTAGGTAGAACCATTTGAGCAGCTCCGGCGGTTGGATGGACAAACTTGAACAGCGTCATGTCATTAGGCCTCTCGTGGGCCAAAAATCTTGCCAGCACGTGGTAGTCCGCATCCAGCCATCTTGGTTCATGAACAATTCCTTTTAAGGGCATGTCGCATGCCACTAGGATCGGTGTGACTAGTCCCCCAATGGAGATCTCTCTGCCTCCTTCTCATCTTTTCACGGCCCACGATTTCAGGTAGAGGAATTGATCGAGTAACACAAACAACATGCTTGTATCCGCAACATCTCCAACTAGTGGTGTACTATCCCTAGTATTGTCCAAAACTCCACACAGTGCAATATCTAACAGCTGGAGCTCATGGTCGTTCACATTCCCAGTCTCTTTTCTAGCAAAAAGAGTGCATGAAAGGGAATTGTGAAAATACCTCAAGACAGGGCTACTTATTTGAGCGGATTTGGAGTTTGTGGACTTGTAGGGGTTCTTGTCTCCTATTTTCAGCCATAGGGACCTCATTATTCTTTGCCAACCTCCTTACCTTCCCCACTACCAGATTTGAAGCTATACAGCTTCTCCATCTCTTTGAAACTGAGTCGGTAGTCCTTGTTCCTCACGGAGAAGGTGATGAACCTGATCCCCCCATCGGGTAGTAGGGTCAGGTGGTCCTCGAAATAGTGCATCTTCAAGGTTGAAAGGAAGTGGACCGTCTCCTCCTCATATGCTTCAAGGTGGGCTCGCATCAATTGGCCCAGGTGGCACATATCGAACAGGTACTCGACGTCTCTAGCGATGCCCAATTGCTTCATTGTTTCTCGGTGAGGGTAGTGGGTACCAACAAAGCTCATCTTCCAAAAAAACTTGAAGAGTCTTGCCGGAGTATCCACCTCCTTCTACTTTAGCCTCCAAGAGGCTTGGCGGGTCCTCTCTCTCTGCTCCTCTTCTCTCTCTCGGTCCTCCTCCTCAGCGTGTTGATCCTCTTCCTCAACTGCTCTCTCAACCACCTTCTCAGCCTTCTCCGAAGCCGTTCTCTTCCCCCTTGCAACCGCTTGCAACCGCAGCTCTGCTCCTTGATCGAGAGGTGTGGATCTCCCCTTGCTCTTCTCCTCCGTCATCAGAATCGACCTCCATAGGGTCGGTAAGGGTCTTTTCGGACGTAGACAGGTCCCTACGTCGAGGAGAACGACGGACAGCACTCGCCATTGGACTCGGTGAGCGAACTCGGGGGCCTACTCGATCGGTTACTCGAGAAACAGGTCGGGTGGTGGATCGGGTTGTGCATCGGGTTAGGGAGGCTAAACGTCCACCCAACGGTTGGGAATGTGGAACGTTTCCTCTTCCTTGAGACTCTCGAAATTGGACGGCATCACCTCCGGTTGTAGCAGCGGCGGAGGTTGATCTTCTTCCCTTCCTTTGGTAAATTTTAGCGATTGGCTCCATGTTTGATTCCTTGAGAAGAAAAAGGCTAAGTCTCAAGGTTAATAGGGTTAGTCCCAAAGAAATCGAATAAAGCTCGAGTTTGAGAGAGAATAGAATAGAAACTTTGGAAAGCAAAAAATCTAGGGATGAGTGATACTGATCGGTGATGGAAGGGGAGAGAATGTCGAAACCCCTTAAATAGGCTAGGGTTTGGTTGGTGGGCTTCACTGAGAGTGGGATTCGAACTCCACTCGCCACCCGAGCAGGGACACGATCAGGCGCGTCGAGTACGGTGTCGGGTTGACCCTCAGGTTCCTCGATTTTCCTCTTCTTAATTTTCCATTTTTTTTAATTTTTTAATTTTCCATTTTAATTTTCCATGTGGAAGAGGTTCTGGAATCGTCTCCACTGCAGTAGGCTGGTTCAACAGATTTTCCAGGTCTTTTCCAGGTTCTAAGGCAAATGTGGTGTTGACCTTTTCAAGACGTTGCACCTTCCTTTGCTTGGTCTTTGTAAAGAAAGCTTGACCATAAATGGTTGGCCTCTTAATCCCCTTCTTCACATCAAACTCCATCTTGAAATGCTCACCATGATCTATTTTGATCTTGCCTTGCTTCACCTCTATCACAGCACCAACTGTTGCCAAGAATGACCTTCCTAGAATCAGCGGATCATCTGGTTCCTTGTCCATATCGAGGATCATGAAGTCGACAGGCACTTCCAATCTTCCAATCCTGAGAGGCAGGTTCTCCATGATACCAATCGGATGCCTCACTGTTCTGTCGGCCAGAACCAAATACAATTTACTTGGTTTAAAATCAGTGAATCCTAGCTTGTTGGCAACTGAAAGCGGCATAATGCTAACTGAAGCTCCAAGGTCGCACAAACAGTTCTTGAAGATCCGAAGTCCTATCAAACACGGCAAGAGCGAGGATCTTCAAGTTTTTCCTCAATTCGCAGCTCAGGATCCAAGCAAACTCCACTTCTCAGAATTTCAAGACCGATCTCCTTGACAGCTTCCTTGACCTCATCCTCCAATCGAGCTGCTTCCTTGGCAGCTTCCTGCTGAAGTTCGTGTGGGAGCAAAGACTTAGGTGGTGTAGCTTTACGCTTAGCCATTCGCTCTGCAAGCGCCTCCAGCTGGATGTCAAGTGCAGCATCCATCCTTTCTTCTACTAGTGCAGGTGGTTGAGGCTGATCTATCTTTTCAACATCTACTCGATGCAACATCCGATCAACACCATCGTGTAGGTCATCGGGTTCCACTTCGGGTTGTTTTTCAGTTTGCGATTCTCGAACCAGTGCTCGATCATCAACTCGATCAGTCTCTTCGGGTAAAGACACGTGTTCATACTCGGATATGTAGTACTTGGCCTCATTTCGCATTGGGTGTTCCACCTCCTCCCCATCTTGATCATCACTGTCCCCAGTGAGGTAGTCCTCATAGTCATCATCAAGGAAGATGGCTTGAGCAGTTGCATAATCTTTGGGGTTTTGAACAGCTTTACCTGGGAGTTGGTTGATCTTTGGGGCTGGTTGGTGGTTGTTGTGACGTACCTTTGTGTTAAGTGATTCGTAATTGGCATTAAGATCATTGTACCACAGGTTAAATCATATTTTTCTATAGTTATATGTTAAATAAGTAACTAAAATAATTTAAAACGTATTAAAATTTTGTTGGAGGTACGAAAGAGTTCCTCATAGATTTTCTAATTATATTAAACCTTACTTTGATATTAAATATCTTTCCGTGAGATTTTGGTAGATGGTAGAAATATAAAATCTCACAAGATTTAAGAAGATTTAAAATTGATCGTCATGACTAACATAAAGTTCATTACAGACACGTATGTCTCTACTAAATTTATACTTGATAGATCAATAATACTCGCTCTAGGAAAACTGGAAGATGAGACGTGGAACCACAATGATTCAGAATTAGAAACCATGGCTAGTTTGCTCCTAATCTGTATATCAACTCCTAAGTCGTAGCTTAATGGTCCTACATTTAAATTTGAAAGGACGATATTTTTGGAAGGGACACAAATATATCTGTCAGTCACTAATTCACAACTCGTAATGACTCAGTCAATAAAATTCCGTAAACCAAATCGCAGCAATGTTACATCAACGAGGAAAAGCAAATAAGCAAATCACAGCAACGTTGCCCCCTAAAACTTCGCAAACCCCTATTCCATTGAAGGTACAGAAAAACATACTCAAGGAGAATACTTACAGTAGCATAATTCCGAGATAGAGAGCATCCTTGCGCCATAGATTTCTGTCTTCTACACATTAGCTTAGCTTTTGTAGATTTTACCTAACAAAAGCATAATAAGAACAAGTACATGCTTATAAGTTATAATTTGTGTACGTCCAGACAATTAATAAGCACATAATGTAAGCTGGAAATTATTAAATTGTTATTAAATTATTAATA
>NC_141893.1:34466413-34497201 GCF_030686135.1 Camelina sativa
AAAACCAGAACAACTCGTGTTGTTGTTGAAGACATCAAAAGATCCAAGACACAATTTTATAGTCAAATTAACAATCCACAAATAGTCATCCACTTTATATTGCTTACACACTAGCCCATGATTTATTCTATTATGTGTCGTGATATACTTTCATGACTCTTCCTCCTTGATTAATAATGGATTTTGAGTTGAGAGTTTTGGGTTTAGGGTTACATGTTAGGGGATAAGGTCTAGTTTATCTTAAATTTGAGGTCTAATTCATATTTTCTACTAAAAAAATCTAAAGATTTGGTTATATTTGTTAAAAATTTTGTGATTTAAATTTATAATTATGGTTTAGGATATAAAGTTTAGGGTTTAGGTTTTAGGACTCAGAGGTTTTGGGGCTTTGAGGATAATGATTAGGCTTTAGAGGTGTAGGATCTATTTATCATCTCTAAGTTTCATGTCCAATTCATGTTTTCTACTAAAATATTTCATATTTGGCTGTATTTATTAAAACTAATGTGGCATTAACTTTATGAATATATTTAGGTTTTAGGGTCTAAATTTTAGAATTTAGGTTTAGGGCTGAGAGGTTTAAGGTTATGATATAATTTATGATTACATGGTTATGTTTTAAGTGTTATTGTGAGGTTAAAATTTGTTTTATAATTAACCACGACTAATTTACCAATCTACACGAATTTTTTTATTAATTAGACATTTTTTTTTGATGATCATCTAAAAATAAGTGTCCATCTATCTAGTTTGGGTATCCACATATTTTTGAACAAATATGCAATTATAAATGGATAATGTATAATGTAATTGACGACAAAAAAATGTATAATATAATTTATCATCTTAAATACAATGTTCAAGAAAGCGCTAGGCGGTATGTGTACGGTGATCCAACGCCTAACGCCTAGAATGCCTGTAACGCCCGTGTCCCGCGATCCTAAAGGGAGGGGCAATTTGTTTTAAGGAAAATGATAGATAGATGAGCTTAAGTAGCTAAGCTACTAGCTGGAATATGAGCTGCATGAGCTCAACAAACTCGGTGAACCAGCTAGTTAAGCTGTGGTTAGCTACACCAGCTGGTACACTAGCTAGCTCAGCTGGACGAGCTGGCCGACAGCTCAACTTAGCTCGGTGAACTAATCCGGTGCTGACCCAGCTGGGTGGTCCGGTCAGCTAATACTCAAGCTGGAGGAGTGTGGTAGCTCAGTAGCATGAGCGGTCACCATCGAAAGGATGTGACTCATCAAAGATACGCGACCCATCGAAAAGGGGAAAGGAATGGGCGTGTCCTTTCATGGAACACACCCATTGGTGTCCTATATAAGGGATGGAGGAGGTGTGGGCCGTGGAGACGGTTGTACGGGATTCCTTGGCTTGTTCAAGATTCGAGGACAAATTTATATTGGTAGGGGAGAATTATAACATTCGCGAACTAAATAGTACGTTTTGGGAGTGGGTGTCGATTTAATTCCCCACCAAGGGGAGTGTCGATCAACAACATTAATTTCTGGTTCGACTGGGTCGATTTAATTTGTTGTTTTGGTTCGGTTTGGTTCAATTGAAATCCCTAACCGACGTATTTAAAGGGAAAGTCGACTTGAGGGTTGGTAGAAGCCGTTTTTTTGGCGATTTTCATTTCCGAGAGAGTAAAAAGAAGTTCCAGAGAGTGTTGTTAGGAGATTTTGGAGTTTTGGTGCTTTTCCTTGGAGATCTTTTTTGGGAGTGAAGATCCATGGCTAGAGACGTGTTAGAAGGGTTGCTTGGGTGTTGGATTCATCGTTTTGGATCAGAAACTTCCTGCAAAGAGGTCAGTGCATGACCATGGTTGATCTAAGCCTGAGAATCCTTTGGTTTGCCTGTTTTGTGGCTGTTTGTGTTGTTTTCTTGTATGCTTTTGGTTGGTTGTTGGTTCCCATGAGTTTCCAGAACTTTTAGGTGAGTTTCGAACGATTTGGAGGAATTGGAAAGCGGATCTTCGACTTTTGGCTTCGAGCAGAACATGTCTTCGGAGTTGGTGTCGATCGACACCAGCTGGGTGTCGGTCGACACCAAGATGTTGACGGCGTGGAGACTTGGCGAGTGTTGATTCTAGGGTTTCCAGGTTAAGAAGGGTGTCGGTCGACACCAGAAGGTGGTGTCGGCGACACCAATCCTTTTTGTAGGCGGCTGATACTTGTTTTCCTGGTTTGTTTGTGTTTGTTTGTTGCTTGTTTAACATTGGAATCTCAGTTTCTTATGTGTATAGCCCAGTAGATGGGAGGATTGCGTCACTGAGTGTTTATGACAATACTCATGCATCTCAATTTGTGTTTGTGGTGCAGGTAAAGGCAAAATGTGATCTGGAATCAAGGCAATAAAGAGGAGGATGTTCTAGTGGCTTGGTTGATTGTTGTCTAGGTTTTTTTAGATGGCTAGAATTGAGTCCTTAGAATGTTGTATAGGATTGTTGGTTCCCTGGTTTATGTTGCATTGATTTATTGGTTTAGATGTTATGGTTTAAGTCTATTGGTTTATTGGTTAATGATTTATTAATTTATTGGTTTAATATTGATTATTTCCGCTGTTTGGGTTGAATGTGGTTACGTTGTTAGTGAATATAGGATCATTAGATTATTATTATTATTATTTTAAAAAAACCGGGTCGGGTCGTATCATGAAAAAAGATAAAAATTACCATCCACGTACAAATCCATCACTGCCTTTGCTCTCCGTCTGATGCACAGTTTGGGGAGAGTCGTCGTCCTTGGTTATCACCATGTAAACCATTGGTGGCGGCAATGTCACATACGGCGTCTCTGTCATTGTCTGCTTCATTTCTGCATACATAAGGCCATCTTTATTGGCATAACACTTAGTGTGTTCTTGGGCTTATTTAAATTAGAAAAAATGAAAAAGTGGGCTTAGATCAGTTTTATTGATCTTATTGTAGAACTGTTTTTTGGGTTGTTCTTGTGTGACGTGGCCGATTGTTATTGGAAAATTTTTTTTGGCAAACGAGAGATCACTCTCATTTCATTTTCTTCGATATTGTCGAGCTAGGGCCATTGTTGGGAGTATCAGGTTTTTTCTCGAATTCACGAAATTCGATCTGGTTTGCTTCTGATTGTGATTGGGTTTGCTCGTTGAGTGGCAAATTTGATAGTGTTCTGAAGCTCTGATTTTGATGATGTTTAGCTAAAATTTCCTGTAATTTGGATCTGTTTGATTGTCTATTCAACATAAAGCTGAGAATTTGATGTTGTTTCTTGTTTGTATCCATGAACATCAATCAAATCGAATGTGTTCTTTAGAGTTCGTGATGTTTGATCCATGTCTATGTTTCGCTATTTTGAGTGCTAATGTGATCGTTATGTTGAATATACTGTTGTTTTTTAAGAGTCTCTAATGTTTGATCGGATTCTGGGCGTAGTTCTGTGAAGTGATTAATAGGTTGAAAATTGGATTAGTGGAAGTGAGATGTAAAGCACTAGACTTGCCCTTCTCTGCTCAGTTTCTATTGAGATTCTACTTATGCTTGTGCAATGACTGCACGATGATCATGTGTAGCTAACAGAAGGGATCAGACCATTCACAATGCCGCTAATGACACTAGCATGTACTGCACTTGAAAGAGTTCCTCTTACGCATTCAAAGATCATCGAACATCATGCTGCAAAAAGAGGTCTTGAGAACACTGTTAGCTACTTCTTTCGCACGGTGGTAATTGCTTATCCTCTTTTACAACTTGATCATTTGAGTTTTACAATGTTCTTGTGACTCTTTTGGCAATTGGTTCTTGGTGAAGCTTTCTCACAACTTGATTGATTCTGGTTCGCAATTAGTTTTTGGTCTGCAGTTTAGCTTTCTTACACTGGCATATATTCTGTTCATTGACAGGTGCATCTACCGCATCTGCAAGTTCAACAAAGATCTGGAGCTCTTGGAGGCAGAGGCGAGGAAGAGATCCAAGGAAGAGTAATAATCTTCACGAGTATAGGGAGTTGGTTCCACAAAACCATTATATAAGTAAAGGTTTTCTTTTAACTGCATTTTTTACATTCAAATATTACTGAACCTGAACGAAATTTTGTTAAACAAACCTCAACTATGCTTCTCAACAACATTTTGATTATGAAGCTAAGTTTGCAAAAATGCAGATACTTGTAAATGTTCTTGATTTGTTTAATATTATTATATTATTAAATCTTATGATTTTAAACATGTTCTCCCAATAACTAATTTTTTAACAAAAGATCTTAACTACTGATCTTACATTATTTTCATAATATATTTAGTCTAAGAACACCAAAAATAGTTGCCCCTTTAAAGATGCCCTAACATATTGGTCAAATTTTATATAACAAAGTAGAGAGCCTTCTAAAAACTTGCAACTAGTGATGACACTTGTGGCATGACAGTTTGACACCTGTCCAAAATTAACAAAATTAGTTAAAACCGTTTAGTTATAAACTAATATATGTGTCTTTTTCCTCAAATTTAAATACAATGATATGAATTTAACTACACAAATACATATTAAAATAAAAGGTTCAAATGATTAAAAAAAAGCATAGCACATGAAACTTGAGAACTTGTATTAAAATTAGTTTGTAGATATTTCATATTTTTATTGGGAAAAATCATATTTTTATGGGGAAAATCACATTTTAAACCTTCAAAGTGTCATTGAGTAGCACTTTAAACCTTGAGATATTTTCACTAACATTATAAACCTTTAAACTAACTTTTCTTTTTGTACCACCACGAAAGATGACAAAACAGTAATATCCACCAACGTGAAATAGTTAAACTATGCTGGTTTGATTTAAATTTAATTTAATTATTTATGACGATTGATAAAAAAAAAATATACATCAAAGCAAAAAAAAATGAAGAATCAGAGGTAAGGTTAAAACATTTGACAAATGTAAAATTGAAGACGACAATATATTTAGAAAACTCATTGGTTTCCAATGAGAAGTCAATCGATTTGAATCAGAATCCAGTGGAGATGCATTTTTTAAATGATTACTAATGTGAAGAGTAACGTCGTAAAAGTTTTGTCTGCAATGAAGATGAACAAATTTTTTTTTTTAATCTTTTTATTTATTTATAAAACTAAAACTTATTAGAATTTAAAATTAAACCAACATAGTTTAATTATTTCGCGTTTACGTATATTATTATTCCGTTATTTTTTATGGCAGTACAAAAATGAAAGTTAGTTTGAAGGTTTAAGTGTTAGTAAAAGCATTCTAAAGGTTCAAAGTGTTAGTAAAATCATTTTAAAGGTTTATAGTGTTAGTGAAATTCTCTCGAGGTTTAAAGTGCTATCCAATGACACTTTGAAGGTTTAAAACGTTATTGTTCCTATTTTTATGTTTATAAGAGGTTCAAAGAGTTGTTAAAAAAAAAGAGGTTCAAATAATTCAAATAAGGCATAGCACATGAAACTTGAAAACTTGTATTAATTTGTTTTACAAATTCACAATTTTAATAAACTAACAAAATGCTAATGTGACAATTAAACAGAGATGATATGCCATTTGAGTGTCAATTTTATTTGTTATAAAAACACATGTGTAAGAGTGTTTTACTTTTTGTTTATATTTCACATATGTTTTGCTAATTATTTTGTTAGTTTTCTTTTTTCTTTTTTAAAAATATTGTAAGATATTACGTAAATGCAAAATCTTATCAGCAAAATTAGTTAGAAAATACTTAATTATATGTAATACGTTTTCATTTTTATGCTGTCAGAAAACAGTTTGAAGAAATTTTCTACAGAAAATGGGTGATATTAGATACTACATATGTAAATCATAATGGATATATTTGGAATTTTTTAGCAACATGAAATTTGTTGTCTTCATCCAATCTTTTAGAAAAGAAAATGTTTCTCATAACAAGATAAACAAGATTTTATTGTGAATAATAACTATATATTTTCAATATTTCAAAGGGCAAAAAAAAATTAACTAATTTGTCGTCATATATAAACAAGCACCCCTACAATTTATATATAGAATTTAATGTAATTTATACTCAATATATATCAAATCATCAAATCAAATCAAATCATGTATATATATACATATGATTCTATTATAATCACTAATCAATAAAAAACTATAAACTAAAAATACATCATCCACACATCGTATAACAACCATCGTATGGTCAAAAAGTCAGAAGTGTGGTAGGTTTCTTTCATGGTATATGAGAATGACGCACCGTGTTGCTCCTGAAGTCTCTATTTATACATTTTTTCGGACGTTACCTTTGCTTCTATTGTTTAAGACATTATATTAGTTACGAGATCTGTTCACAAAATCTTCTGGTTTCCCACTGTCGACCAACCACAAAAAAAACGTGTTTCACGATTAAATGTAGGAGCAGGCATCGCTTATTCTGGTAGACGTCTAAGACCTAGAACCTTCTGAGACGAGACGACCAGAATCAGCGATGCTAATACAAACATTCTGTGGTACTGCATAAAAAAGAAAGATATATTAATATCTTGGTAGAACAGAGGGAGTAAACACTCCCATGATTTATTAATAAATAGTTAACTTAATACAAACATTCTCTGGTACTGCATAACCACTAATATCTTGCGACACAAACTCTGCAACACTAGACAGACTAGACTCAAATAGATGAAAACCTAGTTGTAAAGAAAAAACATATTTTGCTAATCTATTAGCAAGACGATTAGTTTACCTATGCACATGCTCAATTCGGACCACCCAGTCCCTTGAAATGAAGCCATGGCACAACCGCACCACCAGGAATGACAACGGATGAGTCTCACTAATCCTTTTCTGTAGAAAACCAACCACCATCTCACTGTACACCTCCAACTCCAACCGTGCAACCCTACTATCCCAAGCGATACATAACCCACAATAAACTCACCACAACTCTACCATCGGATAAGAGCAAACACCAATATGTACGAAAAACCCGCTAGCCACCTGCCTAACTCATCATGCAAAACACCACCTGCAGCCGCCTTCCCCGGGTTACCTTTCGAGGCCCATCTGTGTTCATCTTCCACCACCCCCTTCAAGGATGAGACCAACTTATTAAACGCTCCTCCCTTACCGAAACCCTTCTTAGGATCTTTTGTGCCATGTGAGCTAACCCTATCTCTATAGTCAGGTCTCTGAGAAACGTTACTCTATCCCTACATTTACTCTGCACCCCAAACACATTCCCACACCTCCATTTCCACCCACACCAAGCCGAAACACTGAACAAAATAGATCAAACCAATCTCCCTAAACTTGGTGCCACAAATAAATTAGTAAACAACCATTTTACCAAAGAGACAGAGAAAAAGCGGTGTTGCTTCCTCGCTGGCATAAGGCACTTCCAAACACCAGACATTTTCAGACAGTCACACAGGATATGGAGAATTGTTTCCTCCCCTCCCATACAGACCTCACATAACGCCAGTTCACATAAATGGCCTGATTACCAGCCAAACACAAGAATACCTTCACTCGTTCTTGTACCACAACACCCCAAAATCGATCCCAAAAGGTATCAAGTTGAGGGCTCTAAACACAGTTTCATGTAAGCATAGCATACGACGACTTCGCTGTGAACTGTCATGTAGCATTCTTTGCCCATGATAAATGATCCTTTGCTCCGGTGAAATTTTCAATAACTACAGCCCCTAATCTAAACCTGATATCCTCAGACACCCATGTCAGTATACTATCCATCAACCAGCTCCTCTCGTCTTCCCATAAGTCACTAGCAGATTCATTTACTCTATTCGCAAAACCCCATTCTGCATTATTTCCATAATTGATTTATTCATTAACCACTTATCCTTCTAGAATCGAATTTGTCTTCCTTCTCTCACAACCCAACCATGACCTGGTAACTCTCGGATACCAACCACCACACTTCGCCAAGTAGAGAATCAATCACTCTTCGGTTTCAACCAATCCACCACCTTTAGATCCCCCACACGATATCCCAACACTGGTTTTGTAAGAGTAAGCCTATTCGCAAAATCTAAACATCGTTCCTTCCACCTTGCCAGCTTAATTGATACCCTTTCCAACACTTCAGTAAACGTTGCCTTATTCAACATTTTATGCAAAACAGGCATACCTAAGTATTTGCCTAAATCCTTCGTTGATTTAATCCCACTCTCCTCTGATATCAATCTCTGCATATCCCTTGAAACATTATGAGAAAAAAAAATATTCGACTTCTCGAGACTCACTCGCTGACCTGACACAAGATAAAACTGTTCAAGAATCCCTCTAATGACCCTTATCTGTGCAACCGAAGCCTCTACAAAGAGTATAAAGTCATCTGCAAAACAAATATGCGACAAAGGAGGTCCTCGTTGTGATAAACATATTGAATTACACTGTTTCCCAACTATGGATCTATCAATCATCTGGTAGAGGCGTTCTAGGCACAAGAAAAACAAGTACGGAGACAACAGTCCCCTTGTCGCAATCCCTTGATGGTTTAGAGACTCTATTATTTCTCCATTCCACAATATGTTCATTGATGGATCTGTGAAATACTTCATCATCCATTTAATCCATAAATTAGAGAGACTTGTAGCTATGAGCTTATGACCCTTCTTCCTCCTCATAGAATGAACTGCTTCTTGCACGATAACAATGTTATCAATGCTTAAATGTCTAGGTATAAAGCTTGACTAAGAGGGTTCTATCAGCTTAGAAATCACCAGCTTCAACCGTGTCACAATCACTGAAACGACCCGATTCATTTTTTTTAATATATATATATATATATATATATATATAATAAACTACAACTAGTGGTCCCATATCCACTAGCCACCTAACCACAAACACAACCAACAGCGGAATAACAATTACCAATAACCAATAAATATCCAATAAATAAATAACCAATATTAAATAAACAATACTCCAATATCAAACAACAGAAAACAAGGAACCAGCAACCTAGCAAGTTCTAAAGACCCAACTCTAGCAACCTAACAATGCCAGACAACATCCTCCTCTTCATTGCCTTGATTCCACGATCACACTTTGCCTTTACCTGCACCACAAACACATATTGCAATGCATGAGTATTTTAAAAACACTCAGTAAGGCAATCCTCCCATCTACTGGGCTATACACACAAGCAATAGAGTCATCTCTAATCATCAAACAACAATCAACAAACAACAAATAACAAACCAGGACTTTGCATCGACCGACACCAACATGCATCGACCGACACCACATGGGGATGCATCGACCGACAGAAGGGCTGCATCGATCGATGCGAGTTACACAAGCATCGACCGACACCCAAACTGCATCGACCAACGCATGCTCGACATAACACGAAAACCCTAGAGTTTTATGCGCCGTCCTCGCACTTGCATCAACCGACGCAAGATATGCATCGACCGATGCAATGCCGAGCATCGTGTTTTCCCCGGAGCTTCTCGCCGGATCTTCGTTACTGCAACCATAAGACTCGATCCCAAGCCACAAGAAAGCTTCCTAACGTCCCAATTATCAATCTAACAAGCCTAACAACACACAACAAGCAGATTAAAGAGTTATCTAGCTTAGATAAGCCATGGTCCTGCACTTTCCTTTGCCAAGGCAATTCTGAACCTTAAACACGCAAGACAACACTTCTAGGAAGTTCCTACAATGATCCCAGCTACAGATCTCCACAGGAACAGCTTGGAACCTGCCAAAAACCTCAAGAACGTTCAAGAACTCTTTCTCTCTTCTCTTTTCTCTCAAAAAACGACACGAAATTGAGACAAAAGGAACGACTTAAGGGTTTCCTTTCCCTTTTGCCCAAAACGCAGCGTTTAACTTAAGTCAAAACGCACGAAATTGAGTCAGCATCGACCGATGCTCCACCTGCATCGATCGATGCACAACCTAAACCGGGATTCCGGTTCACGGATGTTGCAATCACATTCATTATTATTTTTAAAATATCATTACATAAACTAATAGGACGCATTTGTGTAATCCTCTATGGCTTAGCTACTGTAGGGATCAGACACACCAACACATCATTCAATCCCAGTGGGAGATCCTCTGTTTCAAAGAACTTTTAACACAAAACTCACAACTGAGTCTCCAACAATGTCCCAACATTTCTGATAAAAAAATAGGCTGATAACCATCTGGACCAGGGTCTTTATAAGCACCCATACCACGTATAGCAGCCTCCGCCTCAATAGCCAACATTGGTGTACCTAGATTAACCTTCTCCTCCCATGTTAGAGACTGAAACCCCTCTCGTGGAAGACCTTCAACCACTAAATCTACATCAACCATCGAGTACAACCCCTTATAATAGTCCACAAACATATGTTCTAACTCCTGCGGATCAGTCAACCAAACTTTAGCATCAATTTTCAAGGCTTCAACTTTGATCCTACGTCTTCTGATGATAGTGGAGGTGTGAAAGAAACTTGTGTTTCGATCACCCAATTGGATCCATTTTCCCGTGAATTTTGGAACCAGAGAACTTCCTCTTGCTCCAACACCATATCAAGTTCACGAATCAACACATCCTCCTTATGCAGCAGCTCATCCGATTGTGTAATATCCAAAATATCCTCTACCTCCTTAACTTTCCTCAGAAACTTCTCCTTTCGCTGATTCACATTCCCAAATACCTCTCTATCACTACAAGAATACAAAGTAAATAGTCGTATATTTGGTGACTACTATACGACTCATGCGGCGAGTCATTACTTAGTCGTAACTTAGTTGCCAAAGAATCGTAATTTACAGTTGAAAAAAACGTGTTTTTCCTGTGGGGATTGGTGTACTAACTTTTATAAAATAGTTGCCTATTAGTCACCTAGGGTTAGTCTATAAAACGAACTTCACCCATTTCTTCTCTTCATTCCAAATTAAGAGAGTTTCCTTTCCAAAAAAAAAAAAATCAAACGTGAAAAAAAAAATTCTAAAAAAAAAAAAAGTTTGATGAAGTGGGATATTACAATTATGGTGGTAGTGGCGGTAATTATCGGGAGTGGATGTACAAGAGGTTCGATGAAGTGAAGGAAAATTTTTCATCTGAATTCGAAGTGGGGTGGACCAATTCTTGTCGTTTGCAAATAGCGAACATATAGTTCAGAATAATGGTGGTAAGTTTCGCTGTCCCTGTAGTTCTTGCAAGAACAATAGATGACTCTCGGGTAGAAGAGTTATGATTCATCTGTTTAGTAGTGGATTTATGCCATATTATTAAGTTTGGTATAACCATGGAGAAGAAAGCAATTAGGATATAGGAAGTAGTTACACTGATAGGACGTATAACGGGAGTCATGAAGAAATGGGTAATGTAGTCGAAGATCCATATGTGGATATGGTGAATGATGCATTTCATTATAATGTGGGTTTTGATGATAATTATAATCAAAATGATAGTTATGAGAATGTGGAAGAACCGGTACAAAACCATTCGAAGAAATTTTACGACTTGTTATAAAGTGCAAAAAATCCTTTATATAATGGTTGTCGTGAAGGTCACTCGCAACTGTCCTTAGCTGCTCGAGTCATGCAAAATAAAGCGGAGTATAATATGAGTGAAAAGTTAGTGGATTCGGTTTGCGAAATTTTGACGGATTATTGACCAGAAGGAAACCAGACTACCGATTCATATTACGAGACAAGAGAAAAGAGTACCATATAGTCGTATGTGGTATCTACCTATTGCTGACAGATTGAATAGACTGTGTCAGAGCCAAAAGACCGCAGTGGCAATGAGATGGCATGTCGAGCACCAATCAAAGGAGGGAGAAATGAAGAACCCTGTAACGTCTATATGAAGATATTTTCGATGTGGCAGAGTGGAGACATTTCCAAGAGCTTAACCCTCAGTTTGCAGAAGAACCCGTAATGTCTATCTTGGATTTAGTACTGATGGGTTCAATCCATTTGGCATGTCTCGTAATCATTCGTTGTGGCTTGTGATCTTGACTCCATATAATTCACCCCCTAGTAAGTGCATGAATACATAGTACTTGTTTCTTACAATTCTGAATTCTGGGCCAAATCATTCGCAAGCAAGTCCCGATATCTTCCTACAACCTCTTATTGATGAGTTAAAAGAGTTGTGGTCTACTGAAGTCGATGTACACGATGTGTCTTTGAATCAAAACTTTAATCTAAAAACAGTGTTGATGTGGATGATAAGCGACTTTCCAGCGTATAGCATGTTATCAAGATGGACCACCCACGGTAAATTGTCTTGTCCAATTTGCATGGAAAGTACAAAGTCATTTTATATATCCAAAGGAAGGAAGACGTGTTGGTTTGACTGTCACTGAAGATTCCTTCCTGATGGTCATCAATTACGGAAGAACGAAAAAGATTTCCTGAAAGGAAGAGAGGCTTCCTACGACTATCCACCGCATTCTTTAACCGGTGAACAAATTTATTACGAGCATTTGAATGGTGTAGATCCACCAAAAACCAAGGACGTCGGTGGTAACGGTCATGAAAAGAAGATGCCAGGCTATGGAAAGGAACATAATTGGCACAAAGAAAACATATTATTATCGATGTCTTATTGGAAAGACCTCAATCTCCAATATAATATTGATATAATGCATAATAAGAAGATTTTTTTTGACAACATCTTGTATACTCTTATGAGCGTGCAGGGTAAATCCAAAGACAACATCATGTCAAGATTGGACATAGAACAATTTTGTTCTCGAACACACTTACATATTGATAGGAAGGGTAAAGCTCCATTCCCAGCATATACATCGACAAAGGAAGCCAAAAAATGTTTATTGGAATGTGTCAAGCATGCAATGAAATTTCCAGATGGTTATTCGTCAGACTTGGCTAGTTGTGTTGATCTGATCAATGGCAAGTTTTCAGGAATGAAGAGTAATGATTGCCAAGTTTTTATTGAGTGACTACTTCCATTTATCTTCGCAGAACTCCTAGACCGAAACGTTCACCTTGCGTTATCGGGTACTACAAATTACTTATTCAATTTATAGGTACTATATATTTTAAAATATAATTTCCTTAGACATGCAATTTGAATATATTTTGCAGGGATTGGAGCCTTTTTCAGGGACTTATGCTCGAGAACTTTGCAAAAAGTCGCGTTCAAATTCTAAAACATAACATTTTTTTGATCTTATGCAACTTAGAAAAGATATTTCCACCATTGTTTTTTGATGTGATGGACCACCTGCCTATACATCTCCCATATGAAGCAGAATTGGGAGCCCTTGTCCAATATAGGTGAATGTATCCTTTTGAAAGGTTAAAAGATATGTGGCTGGAACTGGATCAATCGTTGAGTCATATATCAATGACGAGATTGCTAATTTTTCTGAGAACTACTTTGTCGATCATATACAAACAAAATCAAGGTATAATTAAATGCATATATAGGTAAATGCAACTATAATTTATAATTAATTTGAATTACTTTTAATTATCTCAGTTAAATAAGGTTAACAAGATTCAATGAAGGTGAAGTCCTAATACATCATGTCCCTGGAGTCCCTAATATATTTACTCACGTTGGTCGTCCAAGTGGGGAAATGCATGAAGTATGACTTCACTACAACAAATATGGGTATTGATAGCATACGATTAACGCTATGATATGGTTATTATAGCGTTTTCATGAACGCTATTAAATGAGACGCTATAATAGGGGGGCTATATACGATAGCGTTTCTGGGCTTATGCTATCGTAGGGTATCCTGTAATAGCATATACCAAGAGCTATATTATAATATCTAATTTAGTGCTATATTTAAGTATATAATAGTACTTTATGTCTGCTATATGTACGGTAAACGTAGCTATCTGCTGTTGCTATGATTTAATTTTTAGTAGCTCTATGTTAATGCCATTTGATTATTTATCTTAGCATCGGTGTTGAGCTATTTGTATCTGAGTTGTAGCTTTCATTATGTGCTACTAAGTTGTATACAATGACTTCATCTGCCTGCTATTACGTTTGGTTTCTGATTACTATTAACCGTTTTTTATACAGCATATTCAAATGAAGTTACAATTTGAAAGTAACCTGTGATAAAGCTGAAATTGTATTCTAGAATAGAAAATATAAAACATTGTTATGATACAAAATGAGCATACGATCCAATTCCATAAATCCCAAACAAAGAACACAAGTCTCATGCATTTCCCAGAACAACGAAAGTAGAAAATCATACGGTTCGTAGTCGACATCAAATGATGACAACTTTTTCTTCAGGCCATGTTATAGTGGTACCAATAGCATCCTCCATACACTCAATAGCAGAATTAGGCCTCCAAACCTTCACATCAGGCACCTTGACTACATCAATCCACACACAAACTGCATTATGACCCAAGGGAACAAAATGCACTAACTGCTCTGGGTTGTTTGAAGACCAGCATCGTTCTGCAACAACCCTATTCTGACCGGTAATGTCCAGCAGTCTGCACTTCTGATCCTCCTTGACAATCCGTTTCGGAGAAGTGTGCTGCATAGTATAAATAATATGCAAGGTTTACCAAAGGCATCAGTGCTAACATATTTTATAAGTAACAAAAAGTTGAAATTTACCTGCTGAGATGAACTTGAAAGAGATTGTGTAAGTGGTTTTGAACTCTTCACAGGAGCTGCTGGAGTGAATCCTTGTGACTGCATGCGAGGAGATGTTGTAGCTGGTGCCTCTGTACTTAAATCTTCCATTAAAACTCTGTTGAATGGCCATGCTACAAACGACTTCAAAGAGTCATGAAGATTTGAGAGTTCTTCTGTTGGCCGCCAAAGAAATGTCTCAGGTTCATTAACCGCATCGACAAAAACTTTAATGGCATTTGGTCCAAGAGGAAGGCCATTCACCAAAGCTTTGGGATCACGAGTCTGCCAACGGCCTTCAGCAACATGTTTATCATCATTTGATAGCCAATGTAGAAGTTTGCACTTGTTCATGGAAGTTATATTTGGGCTCTGCTAAACAAAATTATTCCAATATAGAAAATATTACTAGATTTAAGAACACTAAAACGTAGAGATCAAATCCTAAGTACAATCAATCAGATTAAGAAAACATTACCTTAGGCGGAATGTCTTCTGGTCCTAACTCCTGTTCAATAGCCTCAACACAATCCTGAGGCCACACAATAGTTTCTCCTACAGCTTGACCAATACTAAACATATTTGCCGCAGGTCTCCAAAGAAATGCATCTTCTTGAAAAGCCGTCTCAACCAACACCTTCACTGAATTAGGGCCCAATGGTACATTGTTGACGAAGTCCATGTGATCAAAAGACAGAATACAACCCTCGACTACTTTAAATTTAGAGCCAGACCAATCATATAGAATGCACTTAGGCTGCGGTATTTGGTTTACACTCTACAAATTAAATGTAAATAATAGTTAGAATCTGTTAACCATTCAATGAACAACCTCAGCAAATCTCATTATATATTAACACTTACTCTTGGCGCTGAATGTTGACCAACTTCCGAAAATTGACGCTGGAAAATGAGAAGGAATGTAATTAGTTACCATTTTCTTAGACCATTAATCCAATGATATGCATTTCCATACTTACAGGACTATTCAGTTTCGCAAGAGCATCTTGTATTTCATTGACCTGCTGCTGCAACTGAATATGGGTCTGTTGCATTTGAGTCAAATACTTGCTTTTCATCTGGAAACAAGCAAGTTTGGACATACTAATTCCTCTACCCATTGCCCTCATGCGTCCAGGATTGTCAGGTCCCAATATCTGAGCAAGAGTGTCTTCTTTTGGGTTTGATGATGATGATGATGGAGCATCAGACAGAACGAACTCATTTGCCATTTCCTATTAAATGTCGGACTTATGTTTATAAGGTAAATTATAATGAAAAACATAGAAGAGAGGATCACAAAATAAATGACTTACAATCTTTGCAGCAGCATCCGTCTTCACTGCTGTCCCATCCTTTTTAGTTCGTGACTTGACCCACACATTCAGTTTAGTCACTTCATCTGGGCTCTCTTTTCTCTGCGTAATTATAACACACATTCAGTGATATTAAGAAACCATTGTCAGAACTAGTGGACAAAATATATTGATAATCACTGACTGACACTTACTAAATCTTCGGCCAATCTAACCATTCCTTTACGGCTACATGTGTGAGGAATCTGCTTACGTCTTCTTTCCTTGTATGAATCACTAACATCCTATATAAAAGAATTAGCACACTCTATGTGGAAGATTAATTAAGTACAAGTTAGTACCTTAAACTCTTGACTAGTCTTCTCTTTGACAAACTTCCTCCACTCTAACGTAAGAACATTGTCTGGTCGCAGCTTCATTCTTTCTATGTTGTTCGGAGCTTTCCTAATCTGATTAACCAAACGTGACTTAGAGGCCCTCCATAGACATCCCATTTGCTTCAAAACAGCCGCTTTCTCATATTATCCATCTAGTTCAGACCGTGTCTACAATAAAGTAAAAAAGAAAAAAGATAAGATAAGAGTACTTAGAGCAAATTATTTGTGATTGTGACTTGAAATTAAAATACCTGAACAGATTTCCATAGAGTTGTCTTCAGCTCCTCACCAATTTTCCTCCAGTCATCTATCACAACATGAACATGTTCTCTTACCAAGGGACCTAAGTAGGAAGACAACTTAACTGATCCTTCTCCAGACGGTTCTCCAAATTCAGTGAACTGTACTCTTATTCGTGTATTAGGATCCTTGGCAATATCTTTCATCTTTGTTGGTCCTCTGTGTTTTTTAGTCTGGGGCGGAACTGAAGATGTAGCATCCTCAGAAACAGCAGCTGACTCTTTATTGGCTCCTTGTTCTATAACGTCCTTATCAGCTTCAACAACCATATGGCTATCTATCACAGTCTGATCCGGTTGTGGTTCATCAACATGTGTGTCTTGAGGCTGCGTGTCCTGTGGAAATATGGTGCCAATGAACTCAGGTTCTTCTTCTTGTACGTTGGTCTTCCTTTTCCTTCCACCCTTTTTTCCCTTACCCATCTGCTACGTCTGTAAAACTAAGACGGAAACTCAAATATAGACTCAAAGACAGACCAAGTATCCAAAAACAAAAATATAACAGTCATGCAAAACCAATCAAATATAGACTCAAATGAACGCGATCACACAAAAATTCCTTCACAATCATCTCTGGCATTTTGAGCCTCATCTGCTACGTCTTCTAGAGTCATATCAATATCCAAAGGTAATGGTCCAACATCTGCATACCCATCTTCCACATTCTCATCACTGTATCTTCTAGATGGACCTTTCAAAACTACATACCAACTAGATTCATCATTCTCCCTTGAATAAAATATTTGTTTCGCTTGAGAGGCTAAAATGAATGGGTCCTTCGCAAATGACACTTGGCTCTGATTCATATTAACCAGCGTAAAGCCTTCTTCTACCTTAACACCGTTACCTTTAACAGCCCACTGACACCGAAATATTGGGACGTAGAAGACATTGTAGTCTAACAAGATTATATCAACTATTCTGCCGTAGTATGATACAACATCTACCACTTGTGCTGTGTCCCTTGCACTAGATCTACACATTGCTGCTGCCTCATAGTAAACCCCACTATTCTGACTTAGCCTATGCACTGACTTTGTATGAAACCGCAGGCCATTCACAATGTGGCCTATATAAGATCTGGCTATACTACGTGGACCATAAGCCAACATCTTAAGTGTCTCGTCATTATCTTCAGAATCAAGAGGTATCTAACAATTACAAAATAAAATGTCAGCTAAAGTACTAATTAAATAGCAACAAAAAAAAAACAAATATAGTATAACATGCCTGTTGCTTTAGCCACGTCGGGAAATTTTGAGTGTGCATAGTCCATAAATAACTTGCATCACGTCTGCATCTACCAATTATGTCTTGTAGATGTTGCAAATGAGCACTTGCATATAAACAAGAAACAAGAAACTTCATCAGAAACAATTATTGTAAGAATAAATAATGTACAACGTAATAAGAAAACTTACTCAATGTAAGGTTCCACCATAGCCGTGTTCTGGATTACAGCAAGGTGAGCTAGTTTTCTATCCATATCAGTGAGAGTGAATGAGGTTCCAGCTGATATAGGACAACCTTCTAGGATGGAGTGGTTCTCGTACTCAGTGTTCCTCTCCTCTTTTTCTTCTACATTTGTTGTCGTCTTCAAGAAATCAGAGCAGAACCTCATGCATTCTTCAGCAAGATATGACTCAGCTATACACCCCTCTGGTCTTGCTGGGTTTCTAACATAGTCTTTCAATACTTTCATGTACCTGTTTGTAATGAACATTAAATAAGTCCAATTAGATTCACTAATTTAGTCTTCAAGATGGAACTAAAATAAAAAAAAAGGACACTACCTCTCAAATGGATACATCCATCGGAAATGGATAGGACCAGCTAGTCGGGCTTCTCTTCCTAGATGCACACACAAGTGCACCATGATGTCAAAGAAACTAGGTGGCCAAAATCTTTCAAACATGCATAGAGTCTCCACAATTTCTGTTTCGATTACTTGGAGTTGATCCATATCAATAACTCTTTGGCACAAAACGTTGAAGAATGCGCATAGGCGAAAATGGCTATTCTAGGACCCTTAGGTAGTAAACCTCTAAAAGCAACTGGTAGCAGTTGTTGTACCAAGACGTGGTAATCATGAGATTTGAGTCCCATCACTTTACACTCGTCTAATGATACACAAGTAGATATGTTAGAGCAATAGCCATCCGGACCTTTAATATCAAAGAGCCGCTTACAGAATATTTTCTTTTCTGACTTTGACAAAGCCAAGGACCTGCGGGAAGTAGTGTCCTTTTACCGTGATCTTTTGGATGCAAATCTTTCCTGATACCAAGAGTTTCGAGGTCCTTTCTAGCTTTTAATCCATCCTTTGAATTGCCACAATGTAACAATGTGGCAATCAAGCTTGCAGCCACGTTTCTCTCCACATGCATCACGTCTATGTTATGTCTTACCGGGAGCTCCTTGTCAAGACAAAGCATAAAATAGAGTAATCAGTTGAACGTTATATACAAGTGATGACAATGGAAACTCAATAAGAACTATACATACCTCCCAATAAGGCAATGTGAAGAATATTGATCTTTTCTTCCATCTAGTTAACTCCTCTTCATCTTTTTCTGCTAAGTCTTCTTCTTCATCATCAGATTCACTGTATTCATCTTCGTTATCAGATGGTATGTCACAAGCAGCTCTAGATCTCTTCTTCCCATTCTCTTTTCTATTACCAAAATCATTCTTGTAGTTTCTCAGTAGTAAGGAAATATTTCTACCCGTGAGTATCCTTCCCTTTGTTCCATGCTCTGCTTTACCATCAAACCAACTCTTCTTTCCTCGAAATCTATGTGACGGAGGCAAACTTTTTCGGTGGCACATATATACAAACTTCCTACTATGACTCAGCCACAAACTATCGGTGTGCTTCCCACATATAGGACAACCCATCTTACCCTTTACTTTACAACCAGCAAGATTTCCATATGCTGGGAAATCACTTATGGTCCAAAGCAGCATCGCCCTCAACGTAAAAGTTGTTTTACTAAATGGATTGTAAGTCACCTCGCCTTTAGACCACAAACGATTTAAATCTTCTATCAGAGGTTCTAAGTAAACATCTATACTATTACCAGGTTGGTGCGGTCCAGGAATCAACAAACTAAGCATGATGTTTTCCTCCTTCATACATAAGTCAGGAGCCATGTTATAATTAACGAGCAAGACAGGCCAACTACTGTATCGGCTGTTCTTCATGTTGAAGGGGTTAAACCCATCAGTAGAGAGCCCAAGTTGCAAGTTTCTCTGCTCAGCTGCGAAAGAAGGATACTTGTCATTCATTGACTTCCATGTCACTGAGTCTACTGGATGGCATAATTTCCCGTCACTCGCTCTTGTTATTGAAATGCCATCTCAAATCCGCAGCCACTTTCTCCGATCTGAACATCCTTTTCAGATGAGGGATTATTGGAAAGTACCTCAAAACCTTATGTGGAACACCCTTCTTGACTTCCCCAGTGTGCATGTTGGTCTTCCATCTCGAAGACTTGCATTTTGGACAAGTATCAACCTTCTTCAGCTTCTTTCTGAACAGGCAGCGTCATTCACACAGGCATGAATCTTTTGATATCTCATATCAAAAGATTTCAAAAACTTCTTTACGTCATATGTTGATTTGTGTAGTACATTGTCTTCAGGTAACATTTTTGGTAAAGTTTCCAGTAAATCATCGAAGCTCTTGTCTGACCAGCCATTCTGAGTTTTAATCCGAAACAGTGTAATTGTAGCTGAAAGCTTGCTATGATTCACATATGTGGGATACAATGGCATTTCAGCTTCTGCAAGTTTTGTTAAAAACTCATCTTCTTGCCTATCCTCTCCCTCAGCAACCTCACATAAATCTGAACCCTTACAAGCTAAATCTTAATCAGACCATTTAGCAGCTTCGTATAAACCCAGAATCTCAGCATTCCACACTCTATCATGACCTTCTACTAAACCAACAGAATCTCCATGGTGAAACCAATCAGTACGTCTCTTGTAAGCCTCATCCATTCCATTTATAACTAAATGAGACACAACCTCGTTGCATGTATGGCGCTCTAAATTGCGCCATCCGGTGCACGGACAAATTATCTTTCCATTAACTGCTAATTTGGAACTAACAGCTTCAACAAAACATCGAGCACCACTCTCATATGCAGAATCAACCCTAGAGTTCATGTAAGAGAAAAGTATAAGAAAAATACATAAGTATCACAACACTAGTCGAAATGCATAAACAAAACACTTTTAACAATTATAATTACCTGCATAAATGCACCCATGCCTTGTCCAACATTTTTCTTAAAAATCCTAGTTTCCCTTGACACAGTTCAAACGGTAGAGGATACAAGCAACAATGACCACAAGTTAAACATATTTTTGACAATCAATCACAGAGACACACCTATTAACAAGAAATCGATACAAAAGGCCAAGAAATCGATAGATGTGTCTAACCTCTATAGTGATTGTATTCTTCCCCGATATCTGAGAACCCACACCTATTAAAAAAACACACACCTGTAATTACAACAACCAACGAAACACACTGCTGTGTATAGCTACTATAAACTCACTTTCAACTCACCTGAAAATCAGATATGAGAATAAGTTTCGGCGGAGATGGCGAGAGATCTAAAGGACGAAATCGACTGAGATGGCGAGAGATCTAGAGGATGAAATCGACGGAGATGGCGAGAGATGGAGAAGAAAAATCGACGGAGATGGCCGTCTTTGAAGAGGATGAAATCGACGGAGATGGCGAGAGATGGAGAAGAAAAATCGATGGAGATGAGGATCGAGCAAACGAGTCGACGGAGAACTCGAAGGTTTTGTCTTTTTTTTTGTTTGCCTTATTTATTTTGTCTTTTTTTTTTGTGCTATGAAATGTAAAGATTTTATTATTGAGACCGCCAAAATGTTATTTTTTTCACAAGTGTTGGCGGAATCAGGTGTTTTTAGTTCCCGCTTATTGATTTTTAGGCATAGCATTAGTGCAATGCTATAAGTCTATTCTCCAAACTCTCATTTCACTTTTAATAGCAGTTACAGAAATTGTGCTATTATAATCTGCTATCAATACCCATATTTGTTGTAGTGCTTTCAAAGAGACACTATTAGTGCGCACATACATATATTTTACGAAATTGTGACTATTTTCAACCAATTGAGAGGTATTTGCTTATAGACTCCCAACTTACATTTTCATTTAGAAAATGTATACTCCACAATTTTTCTCATATATATTTTAGTTTGTTAGTATGTTGGAGGATTTTCTTTCTACCAAATATCCAGAATTAACCAAAAAAGAACTGTCCACGAAAAGAGCTGAAGAATATCATGTGTGGGTGAAAGATTATGTAAGTCTACTAGAACGCATGTAACCTGCAAATATTATGCATTTATTTATACCATTTATAATATATATATATATATTGATGTTTTTATTATTATATATATATGCTGGTTATATACTGGAACGCCACCAATCCCTTTCCTACTTGGGTTCAAGAGATAGTGCATGGACCTTTACACAAGGTCAAATATACTTTACAAGAGGCTTGTGTTTCATACGCAGAATCACGGCACTGGATGAAAGACATGTAACTATGGTGTATGTGTTAAAGGTGAAAATTACACTGATGCATCTAATGGTGCAGATTTCTACGGGAACTTAACTGATATCATATAACTTGAGTATGAGGGGATGACCAATTTGAAAATCACACTTTTTAATTGTAAGTGGTATGATCATGTCATCGGTAGAAGGACTCGGAAGAGCAATAGTGGCGTTGTACACGTGAACTCATCGAGAAAATACAACAAAATAGGTACGTAAGGACTCATTATAATTTAGATATATTTTTTAATTAATGTAACTATCCATACTAAATTGTGATTTTGCAAACAACATCTCAACAGATCAAGTTTGCTATATTCTGTATCCATACACAAAGAAACCAAAGCGGGAGTGGCTAAGTGTTCTAAAAGTAAATCCGAGGGAAAACATTTCAGGAGAATATGAAAACAAAGAACTGACTCTGTTGCAAACAGAAAATGATGATGTTGTATTGACGACTACAGTTGAAGATCTCTTAGTCGAGTGTTTGGTAGAAGAAGCTAATCCAATGATGAATCCCAGAGTAATTTATCGTCTTCTGATGATGAAAACAGAAGCCAAAGAACCATATGAGTAGTATGTTTAATTATGTTTAATAATATTATGTATTATTACATAGTAATTTTTTTTATTCTTTTTATGTTAAATATGTTATGAATAATTGTATTGATTATTGTGTACTTTTGTTTAGTTAATTCAGTATTTTATAAATAATTATGGGTTAATATTTGTAATTTGAATTTCAAAAATTGGGCTTAGATTATAGGCCCAAATTAAATCTTATTAAACCCAACTAATTCTAATTAAACCCAAACCCATCAATCTTCTTCCTTTAAAAACCCTAAGCTGTCACTCTCTTCTTCCTCTCGATTCCCCGAAACTCTCATCTCCTCTCATCTCTCAATGATCCAAACTCTCTCTCAATTGATTTTCTTCCTTTGAAACCCTAAGGCGTCAATCGATCTTCTTCCTCTCGATTCCCCAAAACTCTCATCTCCTCTCTCTCAATCGATCTTCTTCCTTTGAAACCCTAACCATCACTATCTTCTTCCTCTCAAATCCAGAAACTCTCATCTCCTCTCATCTCTAAATCGATCCAAACTCTCATCTCTACGCCTATTAGTCACATGATGCTTAATCGAGGAAGAAAGAGAAAAGTTGCTCCTAACCTTTCTCAGAGAGTCAGAGTGTCAACACCAAATCAACGGCCATCACACTCTACCCAGTCAGTACAACTTCACGCCGGCGGTCCAAGCTCCTCCTCCGCTGCAGACTTCTGAAGTACAAGTCCCCGTTTTGCATTGACAGTCAACGGCAGCTCAGATCCGGAACTACACTCCGCCTCAACAACTTTTTCAGAACTCCTATACTCACCCCACTGCATCCTCAAGTACACCTGACTCCTTCAAAATAAGTCCACTACAATCCTTCGCATCCTGCCACTCTTCAAGTTGACCCTCCGCCTTCTCCAGTTCAAGTCTCTCAGACTCGCAGTCATCATTCGCATCCATCGTATCAAGGCAACAACTTCCAAGACGAATCTCCTCCGGTGTTGCCGAAACTCCAAGAGGACATGTTGCGGGCTCTAAATGTGTTGTTTGTGGTGCCAAACATGGATAAGTTCTACCACCATCCTCTCTCCACACCCTTACTAAACACCCAATGGTATGATTTCATTGGTTTTGGTATTAGTGTATAGGTCTCATTTCATATTAGTGTTTAGGTCTCATTGGTTTTGGTATTATATCTTGTTTCTTTTGAAGTCTCGTAGTCGACTATTGTAATGGTAGCCTTTGGTTTTGGTTTTTAAGTGTCTCCGACTGTTGCCGATCATATACTTGTTATATTGTTTCATGTGTATGGAGGTTTTCATCGTGACAAAGGATCTAACTTGTTCGGAAGATTACTAAAGTTCTTATAAACAAATTCAAAGCTCCCCTACTACAGCTCGAAATGTGTGCCTCGGGAAAAACAAGAGAGATACTTCCTTGAGTTCACGGTAAAGGTTTTATGTCCTATAGCCTTCACATATAGCTTTACTCTTTGTATATAGCTTTATTCTTCATATATAGCTTTACTTGTCTTCTTTTCACTTACATTAGCTCCTTTCTTTTTGTTTTTGTAGAAAATTCACACCTGGGATCCTTTAATAACTGGGACTGTTCAAGCTAATTTCGAGGTCATCTGTCAAAATCGGCTTGAAGACATGGTTTAGTACCGTGAGAACTAGTAGACGCCAACCTAAATGGGTTGGAAATACTCTCTGGAAAACAATGACAGATTACTAGGACACTGAAGAAGCACATCAAAGGAGCAAAAACCTATTTCGATGCATGTATGTCTGACCGTAATGGTCTCGGTCCTCATGTCCACCTCTCAGGGCCAAAGTCGTATCGACAGATCCAAGACGAAATGGTGAACCAATTCTGTTGTAGAAACATATGAGAAGAATGTGCAAGAGAGGTTGTCCCAACTCGAGGAAGATCCTTCTATTGTCTCAGTGTCAGCTTTAAGTTTATATTGTTAAAATAAGCAGTAACCTGAAGAAAGATTTTTGTATATTCTTCTGTTGTGAGCTCTGAACATGGACCAAAGAACATGGACCTGAGGAGAATTTTGTAGCAGAGGAGCAGCTTAAACAAGAGGAAGCATTGGAGGAGCAGCCTGTACCAGAGGAAGCATCAGAGGAAGCGTTGATTGTTCTGGCGGGTCCTCTAACAAGGTCAAGATCCAAGAGGTTCAACCAAGCCATCAATAGAATAATTAAGGAGCTGACAAGAAGCAAAAAGACGTGGCTCAAACCATTTGGACGATGCTCACAGCACAAGGTGCTCGGTAAAGGGTTAAGTGTTGATTATGCACTCTTTTTCCCTTGTCAAGTTTTGTCCCATTGAGTTTTCATGACAAGGTTTTTAATGAGGCCTAAGTAACACTTTCAAGATCCCTTTGCCAGTCCAAGTCGTGGTCCAGGGCCCATTACAAAGCGTTGGCCCATTTTTCTATCTCTTTTGCATTTAATGTTTTTGTAATTTCCAAAACACTTTGCATGAGCTTGCATGAGTGTGGACTCTTGCATGTCCTTGCATGAGCTTGACCTTGTGCATGCTCTTGCATGCTTTTCTTCTCTCCCCTCTTCTCCTTCGTCTTCCCTCTTCTATATAAACACCATGTATTTCTCATTTGCTACTTCATCAAACATTTTAATCAAAAACTTCATTTCTACTTGTTTGATCTGAGGAGTGTGTTACATCTTCTCAACTTGTTTACTTCTTAATGTGTCATATCTAAGTTGTATTCAAGCGAGTAGCCTAAGAGATTTTCATCTCTCTTGGAAGTACATTTCGTTTCCCCTTTCAATCCGCTGCATCCATTCCTTTCACCTTCATCGCCATTAATCTATCCATTTCGCTGCATCTTTCGAAGTTTTCATCCATTGTTCATCATCATTTCGTCCTTCCCCACTCCAAAACCTTGCAAAGTGTGTCCTTGGGAATAGATTGTAATGCCCCGTTCCGTCCACACGCCGGACTAACCGCGGGCCGTCCCGAAGGTCGTCACAATCAGACAACTGCTAGCGATCCGGCCAAGGTTCCACCAACGGATTAGGTTCCCCAGCCAGTTCACTGGCAGTTATCTATCTGCTACGTGTGTTCCATAGGCTTCGCAACCCTCGGTACATACACGGAGTTATGCTGGCCCGGACTAATCCGTACCAGCTCCATTTCTCCAAATTATGTATGAAAATAATCGATTTATTATATATAGAATAAAGTTTACAAAATCAGTAACAATACAAAATAAAAGCGTTGGATCCACTTAACAAAGAATACGAGAATTAAAAATAACAAGAAGAAGCAAGGACTTTGCAACACAGCACGAAAACATCCTATCTGATCCATTAAACTCGGTACTACCCTCTTAAAACTTTCTCTGCAAGAAAAACAATTGTGGAGAGGGGTGAGAATCTAAGATCACTCAGTGAGTTGGGCAAACCCTCTAACATACTATCCCTCAATAACATGCTATCTCAACACATTCAACTACCCCACAATGCGGAAGCTTAGCAAGCATACAACACACACAATCAATCAAGCAAGGACAAACAAGAACCGACTCGTCTAGACCTTGACTCTAACTTGGCCTCCACGCCACTTCACCTGCAATCACTGCCAAGGTGGAACAGGCTATCAGTTCATCAAGATCACTTGACCACACTTGACACCCAAGTCAGGTATCCACACCGTGACTAACACACCAGACCTCTCCCAGGGATATCACAATCAACCTGAGGAAAGCAACTTCACATCCTAGGGAACACACGTCCTAGGAAAACAACTCCACAACCTAAGGAAAACACCATCACAACCTAGGGCCCATCGATCATCTGTTCCGTCCCAACACTCTTCCGCGTTGATACCACAAAGGCAACCAACCGGACACACCCCAAATCCTCCGTGTTGTCACCCATTCCCAGGTGAAACAACCAGGTACACAGTGCTGCATCGACATGCGGTTCAGGCTAGTAGCTAGCTAGACCTGAATCAATCCTGCCATGAGATTCCTCTGGATTAGCTCACCGGACTTCCACACATGTCAGGAACAAAGATCAATCATCTAGCTAAGAGCCGAGACATTTAACCCGCGATCTATCTAGGACAACGCTTAACTCTAGGACTCAAGACTCCAAGAATTAAGCACAACCATACCACACACAAACATGCAAGCATCACACGCAAGAAACAAACAATCACCACACACAAGGCTTAAGCCACAAGAAAACAATCAAGCAACTTAAGAAACAATAAACATGCATGCATCCTATATGCTCCCAACCCCAAAGTTTTAACCTCAATTTAAACATAAAAATTTTCATGCATCCTAACTCCCATATTTTCCACATGCATGCGGCTCTCTCCTTTCCAGAGATTCTCACATGACTAAAAAAACAACACTCCAAATGGTT
Source organism: Camelina sativa (assembly GCF_030686135.1). Classification (NCBI taxonomy): domain Eukaryota; kingdom Viridiplantae; phylum Streptophyta; class Magnoliopsida; order Brassicales; family Brassicaceae; genus Camelina; species Camelina sativa. The sequence goes on from NC_141893.1 coordinate 34,493,569, forward strand.
TGATCTCCCATCAACACCATGAGGTTATTTTTCTTTGGTATTGGGTACACATGCAGCTATTTCCTCCCCGGAGATTCTCGCATGACCTCACCAACAACCACCTTTCCCACTTTAGAGGTTAAACTTTATCTTCTTATATTTTTGGGTCCTTATATGACTCTTTCCACATAGGAGATTCTCGTATGGACTCACCAAAAATAACATTCTCTCAACTAGACCGATCTCCCATCAAGTCTAGGAGTTTAACCTCTCCCAAAAATTCATGCAAAAATAAAAGTAAATTTCATATGCATGATTCAACTCCCAAATTACTCAATCTTACTAATTTTTCCATCGATCCCCATGACTGAGAAAACCAAAAAATCGAACATGCAAGGCATTTCACACTTGCATGTGATTTTTAAAATTATTTTCCACCCTTGGAAAAGTCTTAAAACCCCCATAATCCATCATGCAAGGCATTTTACACTTGCATGAGATTTGCAAAATTATTCTTTCATCCCAAATCACTTTAAACCTTTAGATCTAGCATGCAAGGGATTTCACACTTGCATCTAGTCTAAGGAAAATCTATTCTCCCCCAAGAATGCTTTAAAAACCCCTTAAAATCCCTCTTGTATACATGCAATCTACATATCTACATGCAACAAGGAACTAATGCAACACACAAGGGTCGATGCAAGAGCTAGAGAGCTCACACACCTCCCAACCCCCAAAATCCACAACTCACCTTAGCTTTGGAGACTTTTGACCGATTGGAACTGTAACGCCCCTGAACCGTCCTATGGCCGGACAGGCCATGGGCCGCCCCGGGACGCCACTTGAAAACATCCACCAACGATCCGGCCGAGGTTCGTGAACGAATCAGGGCCCTTAGCCAGTCCGTCGGCGGCGTTTCCGACCGCATGGGACGTCCTTTAGGCTTTGCAACCCTTGTGACATCCCAGACTTTGAGCCGATTCAGACAAAGTCTATATCAGTTATTACTCGTACGAATATAAAATCCGATTGTATTAATATATAAAGAGTTTATTACAAAATGGTTACCAAAAATATTATAGTTCGAAGATAAGGCCTAGTGCCAAAGGTTCGGTTACATATAAAACATACTTGATTTTACAAACAGACACAAAAACTACTCCGGGTCATATCGTTCACCACGCCCTCTAATCCCCTCTAAGGTTACCTGCAAGACAAATTTTTATCATAAGTAATCTAATATTACTTAGTGAATCACAGGGTTCCTGCAGAAAATAAATCCCCAACCCCAAATCCCCAAAACAACAATCAATCAAGCAAGCAATCAAACAAGCAATCAAGCAAACAAACATGCAAGCAATCAACAATCAAACAATCAATCAGAGATAGCATGCGGAAGAATAATGAGCTAATTAAGCAAATAAATCTAGCAAGCAATCAATCAACTACAAAGCAATAAAACTTGACTAAAAGCTAAAAAGTTTTTAACAAGTTTTAATTTATGGGTTCGGTATGCTTCCTCTCCTCAACACCTCCACATTGCAACCACAAAGACATGCAATCAGAACAACACTTCGAGCCACACCATCGTGTAGACAGCCTCGGCCAGGGTAGCGAGCCTAGTAACCTCCAAGCTCTTCATACCAACCCTACAACTCAACGCACATGGGTTACATGACGCGGCTGCATGCTGGTACGGAAATAGTCTGAGGATAGCCATACCCTAGTCTTACTACGCTAGCCGAAATTTCTCGCGGACTAAACGCCTTAAGACTCCAACCGATTGATACTTGAGTTTTTATGGTTTTTAAGCTCATAATTTTACAAGTATCTTAACCAAGTTACCATCTTAATCAAGTTGCATTACTTGGTCGATTCTTCACCACTTCTTCTCCTCTAGATAATGCTTGGTGAAGGCATGCATTACTTCGTTAAATAATGACCACTTCTTCTTCTTTTGTCTCACACTCCTTTTTGCATGCATTTTGATTGGCTAATTTTGTGAAACATAATGATTATATTTTCTCACTTTTTGCATGAATTTTGATTGGTCAATTAAGGAGACATAAGTTCCTTAATTCTTTGACTCTTGTCTGCTTGGCTAATGACATCGCAGTGCAGGTTCGTGTCGCGGCACGGTCACGGACGACTCTGCGGTACGTCTCGGGTTTGTGGTACACCTCGGACGACTCTGTCCTGCGGTACGTGGTACGTTCGCGGTATTGTACATGGTACGGTACATGGTACACTGTACATGGTACGGCACATGGTACATGGTACATGGTACATGGCCATCTCCCGGTCCGTCAACATTTTCTCGAACACGTCTTCAACAATTCTTCTACCTTTCTTCGTTGCCTTCTTTCCTCGTCCTTTCCAGGTCCTTTGGCCAGGGTTTTTATTCTGAAATTTACCTCATGGTGAGGGTCATTACAGGAACTTCACCACACCACGCCGATCTGACAGCACTTCCTTGATCTTTAGCTCCTCTCTTCGCCGAGATCTTCTCCTCTTCCTTCTCTTCTCTCGAAATCACAAGGTTTCTTCTTTAAGAAGTTGAGAGAAAATTTGGGCAGAGTTTAATTGTCTAGAGAGGTTTTGGTCGAAAGTGAGAAGCCAAGAGGGATATTTATAGCCCCTTTGCTCGACTTCAAGGCTTAGCAAGTGGCAAAAATCAAGTGACAAGTGTCACATTTTTTGCATGTACTCTCCCCCACTCGCGTGTGCATCTCACTCGCTGGCAAATGAGGCTTAATCTGGCGACATGTGACATCTCACTCCCATGCTGAGACTCTTCCACTTCCCGCGTCCCTCCATGTCTCTCTTGCGTCCCAAGCTCCCACAATTGTCTGCAGAGACAATTCACTCGTCTGCGACCCTTTCCCTCGGCAATTCCCGGTCCTTCCGACCGTGACACTCGATTTTTTGCGACTTTCTCCGGACCTTCTCGTCCATGACACTCGGTTGTCTCATCCATCTTTAAACCTCCCGTCCCTTACGTCTGGTCCCTCTATTTCCCGGGGTACATTGACCATTCGGTCAGTACGTGGTCATTCTGTTCGCATGGTCCGTTTTATGTCCTTTATACCATTTTCCACGGCCATTACTTTCCTTTTCCTTCCTTTGGTCCTTTCACCAACTTCCTTGGTCATCCATCGTCCAATGAACTGGATGTCCCAACGGTTCACGTCCGTTCTTTGGCCCTGGACCCTTCCATGACTTGGTAATTTTAACACAAGTTATTTAGGCCGTTCTCGGAACTTTTCTTTTCTTTGTCTTTCTGAGTCATCACGTCCGTTCTTCGGCCATGGACCCTTCAATGACTTGGTAATTTTAACACAAGTTATTTAGGCCGTTCTCGGAATTTTTCTTTTCTATGTCTTTTTGAGTCATCTCCACGTCCTTCGCACACGTTCCTCGTGTCTAGTACGTACTTCATGATACGAGTCATTACATAGATCTTCACCCATGAGTCTATCAATTGTGTTGAAATCACCTCCCACTATAGCAGGTTCATCTATCCCACTCAGAGTCTCACGTAGTTGAGCTCATAAACCACTCCTCCTGCTTACTATAGGCGCTACATACACCACCACTACGTGCAGAACATCGACACCATTAACTACACGAGCATGAATAAACTGGTCAGAGGAA
>NC_141893.1:34507301-34559017 GCF_030686135.1 Camelina sativa
CAATTCAAATTTGTATTTAATAGTATTCTATAAGTTACAGTTTGACTGTCTTTAAAACATATGTACTAAAAAAATATGGTATCATAGCATAATCGTTTATCTCCCCATGAAATAACAGAAAGCAATAGTTTCAAAATTAATTTATTGTTAATCATACTATTTATTTTAAAAATAATTAAAATTAGAGACAATTTATAGAGAAAAACATATTTATATTAAATTTGACACACTTTTATTTTCAGGAATTTTATGAAAAAATTAGTTAGACATAGAGTATAAGATATTTGTTTTGTGATAACTCAAATTAAAATAATTTATTGAAATTTTTTTAATAAATTAATTTATTTTAATTATTTAACGAACATACAAATTTATTAACTTTGCTGTGAATAATTTTCCTATTACTATAAAATGGTTTCATACATTTCAAAGTAAAAACTGAAACCAAATTAGTTTATGATAGACTAATTTCAAAATATGAAAAAAATTCTAATGTATAAAAACTCAACTTATATTCAATAATCATATAAATTGTATTAAAGACAACTCAATTTGTATTTAAGAATAATTAATAAGTTATAGTCTGATTGTCTTTAAAACATATGTACTGAAAAAAAATATAAAGGTATCATAACACAAAACAACAATTTCAAAAAATAATTTATTGTTAACTATACTATTTATATAAAAATGATTAGAAATAGAGACAACATATAGAAAATAAAAAAAAATATAAAGGTATCATAACAGAAAACAACAATTTCAAAAAATAATTTATTGTTAACTATACTATTTATATAAAAATGATTAGAAATAGAGACAATATATAGAAAATAAAAAAAATATATTAAATTTCACACACTTTTCTTTTCATGATTTTTTTATAAAAATTAGTTAAACTTATATTATCAGATATTTTTTTTGTGATAACGTTTTAATAAATTATTTTAAAATTGACTCATCATATATAAAACTATTTTTTGTTAACTATTACTTTTAGATGATGACAATAAAATTAATATATAGGACAACATAAATTATCTATCAAAATAATTAAGCAATATCTTAATTTTTCTTTCTAGACTACTTATCAGTTTTTTTTACAAAAAAACTATTTAACGAAAATATCATATATAGTTGACTTTGCGATAAGTAACGATCTTATTACTATAGTAACATACTGTTTAAATAATTTCAACAATATATTGTAATCAATAATATTTAGTAATATGTACTTTAATTTTCCTCTTTATCGTGACCCTTCTATGAAACACTATATAACATATATATATTATAAATTATAGTTGACCCGTAGTATTATGAATATTATTTTTAAGAAAAATATGAACAATTACATCTGTACATTTCATATATAATTTAATAGAAATTTCATTATATATTTTTAGTTAATAATGCATACATAAACCACACATCGCGTGCTACTTTCTAGTGGTTTATATTACTGAATAAGTTGATTACTATTACAAATAGTAAAAACCATTTATCAATTCATTTCTACTGGTCACGTTATCTACTCCAAAATATGGTCCAACGAAGTACATACATTACCACCGTCCAAAACTTTACATTTTTCTCAAAAATGCATCCTGCTTCTTCACTTCTATTAATTTAGATGTCAATTAATTCTATCTACTTCTAATTCCTAATTCTGTGTGTATTTAATTGAACAATATGACATGGCTCAGCAGCAATTAAACTAGATAAGCGATTACAAGTTAAAAATCCAACATGTTGTTGTGTGTCGAAATTTTAATCATATTGTCGCTGCTCTCCCCCAAATAGTTCCTGTCAGCTTACTCTGAATTTGTTTTTACAAATAAAATGAGTGACAAATAGAAAAAACCTGATAACTTAGACTACAAGAATTTCATTTGCAGGTTATTATTTATACTAGTTTGATTGAAGTCCGATCGTATGCAATAGATATACAAAATCCAGACGAGATACATGCTATCGTCCAAGCTTAAACAATTGCATTTTCGTTCAAAGGTTAGTATTATAATGATTGCATGATCCGATGATACCAACCTGCAAAGTATCATAATCCTTCTTCCTCGTGCAATTTAAGCTCTTCTTTGGTCTCAGTTTGGGTTTGTTACTCATTTATGCAGCTCATCCATGGCACGTAGAATCCCTTTACAAACTCTGAATTCGTTGCAAAATAGATCTTTTTACCTTTACTGTTTCAGAACCAGCAAATCTGCTCTATAATGTGTAGAAGACAAAAATCAATGGCGCAAGGATGATCTCTATCTCGCGGAATTATTTTACTGTAAGTCTTCTCCTTCGTTATCTTTTCTTCTATCCTCCATGGATTAGGGGTTTTCGGAATTTAGGGGCAACTGGGCTGCGAATTGCTTCTCAGCTTTTCCTCCTTGATGTAGCTCTACTTGCCGTGTCTTCTCCAGTCCTTTAATTATTTCTGAGACTTTTCTATTAACTGGTTTTACCCTACTGATGTATCTCTCTCTGGGCATCGATTACCCAGCTTTGTTATACATTTTTCAATGGATTAGGGGTTCACAGAATTTTATGGGGCTGCGATTTGCTTCTCTTCTCTTCTCAGGAGTTGATATAGCATACTCTCAAGTCTCAAAACTGGTTACAGCTAATAATGGGATTTAGAACCTGCAATTTATTTGATTTGTCAAGTAAGATAAGACCACCCTCTGCACTACAAGTAACTAAAACATTTTTATTTGCAGGTTGATGCAAGTAAACGTAGAACTCCGCTTATGTAGCTCCTCTACTCAGCAAACTCTTAAGCAATTACTTCTGGGTTTATGTTGCTACACCTGCAATTTTCGGAGGCAATTATTCCTTAATTGCCGTGGGCTCCAGATTTCTATAAGCAGCTACGGTAAGGTAATCTTGAAATAGCTTTTCACTACGAAGCATAAAATTCCACTAAAGAATATAATTTCACTACGAATTATGCAAGTCTTCTCCTTTGTCTTGTTTTTGTTGCACAAAGATGCATCCTTTCTTTACTATACCTGATAATGACGAGTCATGAGCATTCATATGTTCTTCTGGGCATATTAAGATGGAAAAGAGTAATGCCAATGTCACTAAGGGCCAGAAACAAAGAGTATCCGTTTGTTTCTTAAAAGAGTTTGATGTCGCATTTGATTCTTTTATTGAATATTTTGGCATGTCAGTATTTGTGTTTGAGCAAAACAAAAAGGAGAAATTTGATCTCTTATTTTCTATGTCTAAATATACGATAATTAAAAACATTTGCATTAGAAACAAACTCTAATGCAAATGCCTTGTTTTGTATTGTTGCTTATCTTGTTTAAGGCTTCGTCTCTCTCCTATAATATGTTTCTTCTTCTCATTCAGATCATGTGGTTGAAATATATTGATGAAGCCTCATTTTAAACAATATCGACTTCGACTCAGGTACTCAACTATGTCTATATATCTAAAATTGATGGAAGTAAGCTTGAATTTCGTGAGTATTAGTTTTCTTCACTTGTAGTGAGTTTACTTGTTTTATAGATGCATCTATCGCACTAGTGTTTTTTTATTGAAATGATAAAGTCCGCTTAAGAGAGTTTTCTTCGTCCAATGTTATTATGTTTATGATTCTCACACACTATCACCTGGTTCTGCATTATCGAATGATTTAGTTAGGCTGATGCTTTATATTGTAAGCATTCTACACGAAATTCTCTACTTCTTTTTACTGACTAATTAATCACAATTACAAATAAAAAAACAATTATTTATTCAATTCTACTGGTCACGTTTCTACTCAAAAAAAAAGGTGAAATGATTTTAGAATGCTTGCTTTGCTTATTCTCTTCTCTTATCTTAGATGTCAATTATACTTCTAATTCAGAATTCTGTGTGTATTTAATTGCGAGTGCAGTATGACATGGCTCTGCAATTGAGCCACAACTAGTAAGCGATTACAAGTTAGATCAAACATGTATTACCTTTAGTCTAAAGAAGAAAAGTGTGACATTTTTTTACCGTTACTTAGCATTTTTTTACATATCAAAGTGTGACATGTATTACCCTTAGTCTAAAGAATTTTAGGGCACTGCGATTTGCTAGTCTGCTTCCATGAGTTGATGTAGCTCTACTGGGCGTCTCTTCTCAACTCAGCATACTCTCAAAACTGGTTCCAACTAATAATGAGATTTTTGTTTCTGCTGGTTTAGAACATGCAATTTATTTGATATGTCAGTAAGATAAGACCACCATGTGTGTCTCTGCACTTGAAGCATTTTCATTTGCTTGTTGAGACAAATATCTGTTTTCTTTCAAGTTATTCAGAAAACTGTAAACGCTCGGTCGCCAGAAAATATCCACTATCACCTTTGTTTTAAATCCAGGTCTTTTTTTCAATTAAGACGTTAATTAAGAACTGAGGCTGCAGTAGATCAGATTGAATCAAGTAAGTAGCGGATTTTCCTTCGAAGATAGTTTTACTAACTCCATCCATGACTTAGTTGTATATACACTTGTGTCTTCTCTGTTTGTTTTTTACCAGAAACTGTGAATAAGGGCCAGAAACAGAGACCATGTTTTCATGTCTTTGTAAAAGAGTTTGATGTCGCTTTTGATTCTTTTATTGAACATTTTGGCATGTCATTATTTTTGTTTGAGCAGAATAAAAAAAGAGAAATTTAATGGTGCTGCGAGGGTTAGTCACAAAGGTAACGTCTGTAGAGAAACTATACTTCAAGTTTGCATTAGATTCGGCTTAGGTTGCATTAGATCCGGTTTTGTGGCTGCCTCTTATGCAGCTTCTACAGTGCACATCTTCTACCATCTTAAATGGTTACAAAACTAATAATTTTTTACATTGATTCCCACTCGTTAGGTAAATGCTTGCTGCTTCTTCACTTCTCTAATCCTATCTACTTCTAATTCCAAATTCTGTGTGTATTTAATTGCGGGAACAGTATGAAATTTAAATAAAACTTAAATCATAGTCTCGCTGCTCTCCCCTAATTACTTCTTATAAGCTTACTCTGGATTTTGTTTACATCTAAAATGAGTGACTCTGTTAACTACTGCATTTTCTTTTGCAGGTTGTTATAAGCTTACACTGAATACTAGTTTGAGTGAAGTCATATCGTATGCACTAGAGATACAAAACCCAGACGAGATAGTAGCTATCACATGCTATCTTCCAAGCTTAAACAAGGAATTTTCGTTCAAAGGTTAGTATTGCAACGATTGCATGATGTGATGATACCTAGCTACAAGGTGTGCGTCCCTGTTTTTGTTTTCAAAAACCAACTATTTAAATTAACAGAGTATGAAACTTCATATGTCCGGATACACGTCTGGAAGGATCCTCACCTAGACTGGAGAACTTAAGTACGCATTTTATAACCCTTCTCCCTCGTGCACGTTCAAACTCTTCTTAGGTCTCAGTTTGGGTTTGTTACAAGTGAAGACAGAGAAAAATGCAGGGTAAACCATGGATTAGTTGGGATTTTCTCACTTTTACTCATTTATGCACCTCTTTCATGACACCTAGAATCCCTTCGCAAACTCTGAATTCGTTGCAAAATATAATCTGATTTTTTTTTTACCTTAACTGTTTCAGAACCAGCAAATTTTGGATGCAATTCTCTTCTCCTTAGGTAAAGGATATTGCTTCTTCTCTTATTTTCTATGTCCAAATACACGCTAATTAACAACATTTGCATGTTATCAACTGTTTTCTATTGTAGCTTATCTTGTTTACGGCTTGTCTTCTCATTCAGATCACGTGGTTGAAATATAATGATGCATGCCGCCATTTTAAACAATAATTACATCAACTCAGGTACTCAGCAATTGAGCCAAAGGTTGAATTTCGTGAGTATTAGTTGTCTAGACTTATTGTGAGTTTAATTGTTTAACAGATGCATCTCTCGCAATGTTATTATGTTTATGATTCCCACACTCTAGCGTCTTCCACTGTTTATGTAATAAATACTATGACCTGGTTCTGCATTCTCCTAATATTTAGTTAGGCTGATGCTTTATATCGTAATCCTTTTACACCAAATTCTCCACTTCATTTTACTGAATAAGTTAGGACATTTACAAATAATAGAAATCAATTATTAATTCAATTCCACTAGTCACGTATTCTAGTCAAAAAAATGGTTTAATGCTTGCTCTGCTTCTTCTCTTCTCTTATTTAGATGTCGATATATTCAATCTACGTCTAACACTGAATTCTGTGTGTATTTAATTGCGAGAACAATATCACATGCCTCTGCAATTGAGCCACAACTAGTAAGCAATTAGAAGTTAGAATCAAACAGGAAATCTGATTACTTAGATTTTGTGAAGATATGTTAGTGTCTATGATAATTTGTGCCTATGATAAGAATTGACGAGTTTAACAACGAATTGCTTTGTTTCTTTATAGCTTTACGGAAACTAGATTTCTATTTTATATGAAATATATACATTGAAAGCACACAAGTTATTATAGAACATAAGGTATGTTACTTCCTGAAACCATAAACACTTTAGGGGATTTTCAAATGGCAATGTTTACTACTTATGTGCTTATCTTCCACTTTCCTTCGTTTATGCAGCTCTTCTAGGCACGTATTCTGCTCCACTTCAGGAGGAAAACTAGAGGAGAAGGAACCAGGGCAACCTTTGAGGCCGTTCGATTTTTTAATTTGCTTTAGGATATACATAATCTTTTTGCGCCCGTTTGTTCGGCTGCTATGTCGTGCCAATGCCCTTTATTTGTTGTTGCGCCTCTTCCTTTTTGTTGAACATTGCACCCGTTCAGTCAGGAAAGGATCAACAAGAGATTGGGAAAGCATCAACCAAAAGTTGAGAAGAATATCGACCAAAGGTCAGGAAAACATTGCCTAGAAGTTCGGAGAAAATAATACCAATGATCGGGAATGACAATCGAGTGTGGGAAGGACCATGGTCGAGATATTGTCCCGAGCAAAATGAAACTAGGACAAGAAAATACTTCATCTATTCAGAGACTGTCCAAGATCAACGAAAATTTACCAAAGCGGACAAGGTTAAGTCTCAAGTGGACCAAGGTCAGGAATATATACGTCCACCCAATTTGAGGATGAATTTATTTTAAAGGGGTAGACTTGTAACGTTGGCATTCTGCGATCCTAAAAGGGTGCAATTTGCCTTAATGAAACGATAGCTAGAAGAGCTTAAGTAGCTACACAACTAGCTCAATCATCTAGAATACGAGTTAAGCGAGCAAGAAATCATGACAAGCTCGATGAACTAGCAAACTCAGCTGATATTTGAGATTTATTGTGCTATACACACAAACATTTGAGATCTCCACATGCCATAATCAACAAACAACAACAAAACAGACAAAACACAAATGAAACAAAGCACTAGCCACCTGCTCAGGATGGTGTCGACCCATTAAGTATGGTTGCCATGTGCGTATAGCAATGACAATGGCTAACATCTCTCTTGCATCAGTGGAACACGTACATTTTGTCACGCCCAAGGTGCGGCTCATAAACGCAATTAGTCTGCCATGTCTCGAAAGGACTGCACTAATGCCCTCACCTGAAGCATCTGTTTGGATGAAAAAACTGTTCAGTAATGTCCGGCAAAGAAAGAGTAGGTGTAGTAGTCATAGCCGACTTGAGAGCTGTGAAGGCCTTCTCGACTGCATTCGACCACTCAAAATTGCTACAGACCCCGACCCCGGCCATCCGATGGCCGGTGAGGTTCTCTCATCCTTTACTCGCTACTAAGTCATATTATACGGTCCATTCTTTAAACAAGGTTCATTCACGCATTATGTGATTCAATATCTAGAGTCTATATGATATAACTTAGAGTAAAGCAAACATTCGAACGTTGTATTAAATAATCAAAGGATTATATACAACTTATGAGTTTGCATAATAAGCTATTACAAGCTGTATAATCGATCCTAGCTACCCATATCACCACCACTCATCTTCCCGGCCATGAGTCTCGCGCCTAAGCACTTCCTTTCCCGCGATCATTCTCCTTTCCTGAAATCCAAGTAACCATCAATAACCTTCCCCTTAGCCGTACAATGTCATGCAATGCACGCTAAGTTCTAACATTCGTCCAGTACAGCGGTCAGCCGGTAGAGAGTTATCCCGCTCATTAGTTCGGACGGTCTACCGAGGAATCTGTACAGATCCTCGTCCAACCGCCGATCCACGTTTACTTTTCTCCGTCCGTACCGTTCGTACTCGGACACTCCGAATGGTACGCTGGTCGGTAGGGAGGTAGCATGTCGAGAACTGTCCGCATCTGGCCGAGAACTGTCCGCAGCTGGCCGAGAGTTTTCCGAAGCTGACCGATCTTTGTCCCATGCTTGGCTTGTTTCCCTCCTTGTCCAAGCTAATGCGTAGCTCTTTTCCCTACTTGTCCAAGATCTCCCTACCATCTCGGAACAAGCGACGACCTACGATCCTATTCAGGATCGCGGGTGTTACACTTGCCTTTCTTGAGCATGTTCTATAAGGCCCGCGATCCCGAATAGGATCATAGGCCATGACTTTGTCCAAGGATGGCAGGGAAGTCTCAGACGAGTCTAGTAGGAGCTACTCACCAGGTCGGATAGTGGGGGAGAATGTGCCAAGTATGGGAATAAAGATTGGCCATCTTGGAGATGTCGACCAGCTCTTAGCCAGCTATGGACAGCTTGAACAGCTATGGACAGCTCGACCTACTGCCGACCAGCTGTTAGCTAGCTAGTGTCAGCTCGACCAGCTAACGTCAGTTGGACCAGCTGCTAGTCAGCTACCCCTAGCTTGACCAGCTGCCAAGGAGCTCGACCCAGCTCAGCCAGCTGTTCGGTGGTGGACGGGGTGCAAGCAAGCTGGGAAGCTCGTGAATGGCCAAGAGGAAGGGATGCGGTGACCAAACAGGTACGGCTGAATGTGCACGATCGAACAATCAAACATGTCCATGGTACGGTGAACAAACGAACGTGACAGAGTTCAGACTCAGACGGCGTACGGACGGCTCGAACCAGGTTCGGAAAAGGATGGTAGGATGGAGAAGGCTATCCCACGAGTAACTTGACTCGGAAAGCTTTGATTTGGATGGAAAGACGGAAAACAGCTCGGTAAGTAGTTCGACCTGAACAGCTCTCAAGGAATGGAATGTGGAACGAGGTAGCGACACAAAAGTTATGAAAGGACACGTGATATGGCCAGCTAAAACGACTTGAACCCGGTTCAAATCTGTTTAAGGGTTTTCGTTTCGAGGTTGTGACGAAGAGATAAAGAAATAACTTTTGATTTCAATGTAGGCTAGCTTTTAGAATGAGGGTATAGGCCCTTAAATAGAAAAGTATTCACAAGGGAACACTCAACCCTAGGAAACATGGCCATAAAGTAAAAGAGGAAACAAACAAAAGCAAACCCCAATCCAACGGTCTAAAATATGTTCAAACAAAAGGAAGGAAGAAAGATAAGATTTCCACTTCATTTGGCGGGCAATGGATTAGAGGTTATAGCCTCGTTAAAACCTTCTCAGTAAACCCTGTGAGACAAACTCGAGTAAGGAAAAAGAGTACTACTCCCTCAAACGTCTTGGTGTCTTCACCCTTGGGTAATTGTAAAGACTGTCCGGACAACCTTGGACAGGTGGGATAGATCATCCGGTCGCGAGTCTAGATGGGTCGTGAACTTGGAGTAATCATTCGCTGAATAAGTTGCACTTGGTCCGGAGGTTATTACTTGCACTCTTGCTCCTTGTGGTGGCTCCTAGAATGATCCGTGGTACTGGAACTGCGTCCTTCGTGCTGCGTCCTGAGCTAGTTCCATCGCCAGTCGTATGTTGGTCAAAATGTGTGTCCGTGTCCGTGTCCAGTGATAATGGCCATGTCGCATCATTCTTGAAAGACACTGACCCAGACGTCTCGGCATCCGCGATCACGGTTTCGTTCGGCTCTACTCTTGGTCGAAGATCCATCAATATAACCCGTTTACTTAGCTTTGGCCCGTGGCCTTGCTTGGTAAACCTTTATACGCAGAGGATTGTAATTTTACTCTTAACCCATCCCTTTGTAACTTAGCCATACAACCAACCAACCCCACAGTCTTTGCACATTATAGATGGGAACTTATAGTCCCTTCGGTGCAAGGAGCTCGACTGAACTCGGCCAGCTGGACAGTGGTGGACAGTGTGTGGGTCAGCTGGACAGCTCGTGGACAGTCATGGGACGCGGTGACGAACGGTCATGGCCGAACAGACACGGTTGGACAAGCACAGCCGAACAGACACGGACGGACGGTCACGGCCGGACAGGCACAGAAGAACGTGCACGATCAAAGGGTCTTGTCGGACAGGTGCCTTTTGGGGCCTAGACTTCGGCCAGAACCCTATAAATAGAGGGCGTGGCCTTCATTTCCAGACACCATCATCCTTCCATCGCCCATCTAAGCCTAAGAAGAAAAGGGGGTGCGGCTCGGCAAATTTACTCATCCAAACTGATGCGCATGCTACCTCTCTATCAAAGGTACGATGAGACGAGCGACGGTTTGGCTAGCGGGGCCGATCCGATAGTAGGATAAGCGGCGGTTCGTCATAGAGTCGGATCGATCCGATAGTAGGAAGATCGACGGTTCGATCATAGAGTCGGACCGATCAAAAGGTCATCGACGATCCGTGTCAATGGATAGATCGATCGAGGGTTGACCGGTGATTCAATCGCTAGTCAGATCGGGTGATCAACAGATCGACGATATGAGCCATAGGTTGGATTGATCGGTCGGGTGGTCGACAAGTCTGTCAGAAGTATCGGCCTGGTCGGAGGTCGATCGACGATTCGATTATGGGATCAGAGCAGGCGCTGATACCAAGATTGACAAGTGGATGGTGTACCGGTTAGCTGGGGAGCTCATCACCAAAAGGTCACGCCGAACGGGTATGGCCAAGCGTACACAAGCGAACAGGAGCGATTGAACGGATTCGTCTGAACGGGTGCCTTTTGGGGCCAAAACCGCGGCTCAGGACCCTATATAAAGATCGCTTTTTCCCATTTGGAGGGATCCATCGAAAACAGAGATACCTACAGAAAACTCGAGAGTGCGAGTATAATATTTGGAAGAGAGTTCCGAGAGATAGAGAGTTCAGCGAGTAAGACCTAAGGGTCCGGAGGTACGGTACAGTACCGACCTTATGGTTCTGGGGAATGGGGTAGTTGCATGTGCATAAGCATTAATAATGCTTTGGCTGGTTCAGTTGGTCGGAGGAAAGGGGGTGCGGCTCGGTCGTGATACGGCCGAACTGATGCGCATGCTACCTCCCTATCGACCAATGTACCATCCGGGGTGTCCGAGTACGGACGGTTTGGATGGAGAAAAGTAAATGCGGCTGGACGTGGATCTCTTCAGATACCTCGGTACACCGTCGAACTGATGCGCGGGATAACTCTCTACCGTACAACCGCAGTACTGGATGGTTATTATGATCTAGCGTGCATTGCATGATACTATACGGCCTAAGGGAAAGGTTATTGATGGCTACTTGGATTGCAGGAAAGGAGGGTAATCGCGGAAAGGGAACTGCTTAGGCGTGAGACTCATGGTCGGGATGATGAGTGGTGGTGACAAGGGTAGCTAGGATCGATTATACAACTTGTACTAGCTTATTATGCAAACTCATAAGTTGTATCGAATCCTTTGAGTATTAATACAATGTTCGAATGTTTGCTTTACTCTAAGTTATATCATATAGACTCTAAATATTGAATCACAGAATGCGCGAATGAACCTTGTTTAAAGAATGGACCGTATAATATAACTAGTACCAAGTAAAGGACGAGAGAACCTCACCGGCCATCAGATGGCCGGGGTCGGGGTCTTTCACACTTCATCAGCAAATCTTCTACCTTCATTCCTTGCCTTCTATCCAAGTCCTTTTCAGGTCCTTTGGTCATGGGTTTTTATTTTTAATTTTACCCACTAGTGAGGGTAACTAATTTGTCCCAAATTCTAAGGTCTTCTCCTCCTTTTCTTGTGATTTCGATGCTTCTTGTCATCTGTGTCTCCATCCTGCTACCACCGTGATCTCCATTACATTCATACCTTTGTTGTAAAGTTTCTGGAAGCTTGAACTTCCTCTCCTTCCTTGGTCTTTACGAGTCTTCTTGACTTACTTCAATCTTTGTCGTTCTTCACACCGTTAATTGTCCTTGCCAAAACCTTTGGCTTTGACTACTTCATTATACGCTCTCTCCACTCGTGCCATTGGAAAGCTTCTTCATTTCCAGCAACTGCTTGGTTCTCCATATTTCTAATTTCTTCGGGTGCTAAGGTTACTTTCTTGATGTACCGCGACTTGTCTACTCCTTTAAACTCCTTGGCTTGATCTTTCCCTTTCTTCAGCTTGTTCTTGACACCTTTTCTTGGTCGTATAACTTGGTTCTCTCCGGCTTCTTGGTGCGTTCATCATGCGATTTTGCATTATTTGATTCATTGCCTTAGCACTCCATATAACTTTACTTCTCCGTCTCCTTTAACTTCGCATGATCCTTTCCAACTTGCCACTTCAAAGGTTGCCGCTTTTATGGCATTGATCAGTGGACAGGCTGCCATGTAATGGCCATTCTTGCCACAGTTGAAACATATGATGTGAGATGGAACAGACAGATAAGTCTTTCCTCCTCTTGAACACTCTCGGAAATAATGGCCTCGCTCTCCACATGAGTGACATACAACTTTTCCTCTCTTTAAGCTTGAAGTAGGCCCTGCTTGATTGGATTGACTCCTCTTTCGATTTGTGCCATCGCTTGGCTTAATATTTTCTTTGTTCTTCGCACGGTCTTGTCGAATAGCTTTCTTCTCCCTTTTATACATTTCCTCCACGTTCACAGCTCTTTCAACCGATTCATCGGTTTGTTGGTAAGTTACAGACCGTAGTATACTCCGGATGTCTGCTAGCAGTGAATGCAAAATGCGACGAACCATAAATACTTCATCTTCTTTTCCTTGGTACACATACCATTGGATTCGGGTGAAAATTGACTCCAATTCTTGAACGCTCTTCTCGCCTTGTTCTAAGCTCATGATCTCAAGCTCCAATCTGTCTCTGGCCTCCAGTGGAAAATATTTCGCTTCGAACTCCCTTCGAAAATCTATCCAAATTGGATTCCTATGACCGTAGTGTCTCTTCATGCTGGTCCACCAATCTCTTGCATCGTTCTTCAAGTAGTGCTCGGCAACATCCTTCTTGAAGTCTTCTGGGCATCAGGTTGCATCGAAATTCTTCTCCAGGTTCTGCAGCCATTGCTTTGCTTCGAACGTTTTTGATCCTCTTAGAAAAGACTTGGTTCCCAAAATTTTTACGATTGCCACGATCTCTAGGAAGCTTGGGGACTCTGATGCACTTGGGTTTGATGCTTTGATTTGCCGCATAAGTGCTAGTACCTACTGGAACACGGCAATTACAGTTTCTCCTGTTCCACTCTCAGGACGTCTTGGCTCATCGAGTGCACTCATCTGTCTTGGTTCTTCAGGTGTGTTGATTCGTCTCGGCAACAAACTCCCTGGGTCAAACGGTTCTTCATATGCAGATTGTACTCCAAATGGTGTTTGGCAGAAACTTGCTAGTCGGGATGAAGAATCTTGCGGCCCACCTCTCTTGATTTTGTCTTTCTCTCAACATCAATTAAATCATCATCTAACGGTTCTTGCCATTATTTTTTATCAGCTCTTGAATCACCCCATGACCATCCCTCTTCGCTTCCACGATCTGACATCTGCACCAGCAACCAAGGGTAAGTCCTAATCCCATCTACCTAAAATGCACAAGGACGAACCGGTTTCCTAAAATTGCCTTTGCGACTCATTTACTCGATAAAATATTTGAAAACCTGTGTTCCATGAGCATCATAACTGATAACATCATTATTTTACCCACTTTAGCTATAGTTTTCATATGCATTTAGGACTAGTTTGATGAGATTTCTGGTATAAAAGGTCTATTATCAAGTATTTCAGGTTTCAACAAGGTTTTACAGGTTTTATAGCAAATTGGACCAAAAGACAAGGAAAACATGTTTCAGGACAGATTCAGAGCTTTACAGTACGGGCCGCTTTTGAAGACCTTCCAGAACTCACATTTTGACGTGCTTGGTGTCTATGGAAATCCGAGAGAGTAATCTTTCTTCTTGAAGTGGAATCAAGTCAACCCATCCAACCATACGGAAGTTATGCTCATTTTACCAAGACGTGTTATAAACCATCGTGAAGAGAAGCATCCAGCCAATGAGCTTTTATTGAAGGCCTGACCAGCGACCATCACTGTGGCCCAGTCCAAACTCCTCCACGGTCCAGAAGCCTCTTTCGCCGCCCCTTGTTCTGCACTTAAGAAGAGAAGACGTTTCTACCCTTACAAAACCCTAACCCTAAACAAAACCCTATAAATACTCTAAAGACCTAGGGTTTCAAGGTGTGCTTCCTTTGTGCCTTCAAGTGCCTTCATTGTGCCTCCAAAGAGCCGACGACCAAAAGCAGCCACGACCAGAGCCCTCTCTCGTTCATCCTTTGAAGCCTTGAAGACCCACCAATCTCTCCTTCTACTCCTTCTTATTTGATACTTTCATTGCTTATTGGGATCAAGTTACTTTTGTGACAAATAGAGAAGTTTCCTTTGATCCCCTTTTGTTATTTGATTCATTTTTGATGCTATACTTTTATCAATGACCTCTCTTTGCATCATGAGCCAGTAGTTTTACTTGTTGGGTTTTATGGGGTCATTCAAGGGGAATTCATGGTTCGCTTCAATTAGGTTGTTAGATCTTATTTTCGGTTTATATTAGAGTTCTTTTGGGACATCTTTATCTTAATGCATGTGCTTGGATTGATCACCAAGTGCTGATCTAGAGAACGGGAGCTCTAACTGCGTTGACCCTACTTCGCCGAACTAGTGTTATACCGCAACCTCGCGTCGTAACCTGCATAAGTTGAGTTGCGGAGTTGGTGAATGTATCAAACTTGTTTTACAAGCTGTTTCACATGCGTTGTTGCCTGCGAAAATTGAGTAACGGAGTATGAAGACTTTAGACTTTCATTCTATGATAGTAGCTTGTTAGTTCATTAGTGTTTCGTAGTTGAGAATTTAGACCGAAATTAGTATTTACTTGTTAGATCTTACACTTAATATTGCTTAGAACCAGGAAGACCTTGAGATGACTCCCAAAACGCCCAACACCTTAGTCTTATAGTTTTAAACCGTTTTTATTTATTTGCAATAGTTATTAGGAAAACCAAAACCCCAATCTCTTCTTTAGTCTTAGCCATAGTTCTTTCTCTTTTAATTCAATTCATGTTAGCTATTACTCTCTGTGGGATCGATCCTAAAATACTACCACTGAGATTTACTGTGCACTTTCAGTCGCTGTGTAGTCTTTTCAGGTAAAAAGATTTAAAGTGAAATTCTACACACATCAGAGCTTTTGGCGCCGTTGTCGGGTAGTAACTAGCTGCCCATTGAATTTTGATAAGAACTTTCCTCTAAGATACTTTGAATTTTTTGTTTGAATTTTTCAATTTAAATTTAAATTTTCTTGTTTTTCGATAACCTCTATTTTCCTTTTAGTTTCGGTTTTTGAATTTTGTAGTGCATGACTAGGAGTCAACCCTCCGGAACCGTATCTCCAATTCAAGACATTGATCGACTAGAACGTGAGCTTTGGAAACTTCGAAAACAACAACTCATGGCCGAAGAAAGGAACCAGGACCAATGTCTCCTTAACCTCGACCAACCGCTAATACCTCCTGCTCTCAACGAGCAAGGGGAACCAATTATCGCACAAGGTGGCAACCCCAACCTTATAGCCGCTGATCCCCAACTCAACACTCTTGTTGGCCGAAAAAACCTACAAGCTCTTGTGATGCGAATCCTCTAGGGGTGGGAGACAACCTCTATGTTCCTCCTCACCAGCCTGCTCTCGTCGCTAATCCACCACTACGTCAAGCTGGCGGAAGACAACCTGCTTATGTGCACCCTCTAAGACGTGTCGCACCTAACCGTACCATCACCGACTATGATGCTCCTACCGATTTGTTCAAGACCGCGCTGCCATCCGAATCACTCATCCTCCACGACGTGATTACGAGATTAAACCTCAAATTATTGGCTTGGTGAAGCAAAATCAGTTCCACGGCCTTTCTACTGAACATCCGATGGACCACATTGATCTTTTTGAAGAAATATGCTCTACAACAAGAACCAATTAGCTCTAAGTCTCTAAGTAAAAAAAAAAGAGAGAGAAAAGGATCTTCCAATAGTCTCTTAGAAAAGAAAAAAATATAGGATTATTATTAGGAGTTTAGCAAAGAAAAAAAAAAAGAAAAGCAAGATGTCTTAAGTTTAGACCTTAGGATGTGGGTAATTTTATTCTAGGGGGTTTGATAAAAAAAAAGAGTGAATGGGAAAAGGTATCAAGAGTTAAGCTTTTTATGCCCCAATTGTTTTCAATCTTAGATAGTTTTTACAATTGTCTTGCATTGACTCTTTTGAGAGTAAGCCACCCAAAGATATTCTTTGAAACCTACCTACCCAAAAGCCTTAACCTTGAAAACGAGTGAGTTTGATTCACTTTCCATTCGCAAAAAATCGCCAAACACTTTCATGATGTGAAAGAGATGTTCTTTAGAATTGCAAGTCTTTGCTGTTAGTTGGAGGTTGAACTAGATCGATGCATGGTGATAAGCATAGAAAAATTTGTAAGTATGTTGATTGGTCTTAGCACCATTAAACTATCTTGAACGACTATAGCTTGAATCCTTCGCTTAGCTCAAAAGGTCATGATTCCCATTTTAGAACCGCACCCTCCTACTTTCTTGCTAGAGGACTAGCAAGATTTAAGTTTGTGAGTATGATAACTATCTAATTGACATGTTTTAAGCATCCCTGTTTGTCCATATTTTGCATTGTTTTCACCTTAACCTTAGCATGTTTAGGTTATTTACTGTAGGAATCCACATGTAGGCCATTTAGGGTGTTGCATTCTTGCATTTGCATATTTTGGATGAAAACAGGTGCTTTAGAGCCTAAAATGGGGGGAAACAAGGTCAAATCCAAGCATGTACCCGAAGGAGCTATTAAGTAGGAATAACAGTCCGAACACCAACCCAATCGAAGAGGATCCAAGAGTAAGAAGAACAATTCGAGGACCTATCCGAAGGACAACCCGAGCTTATCCTCTAGCACCTCGTCGAGTAGACCCTCGGACAGAACTGGGAAGCTAGGGTTAACGGGTTTCCATATATAAATCCCCCTCTTCTTCCTCTCGCCCTAGCACGCTGTAGACCCTCAAACCAGATAGCGAGAGCTTCTGAGAGAGATCTTGAGCGACTCAAACACTTTTTCCACTTTGTTAGGATTCATTTTTATTTCTTTTTGCGTTTTCTTGATTCTACACTCTTCTACTCTACCCTATTTTCAATATAATGCAATTCTCATTTGTCTATATTTTTGTGTTTCTTTCCATGAGATCTGAGTAGTGTAGTAAAGTTTCTAAGGATGTGATAGACGATTTTGTGTTCTTGATCGGTTATGGTGTCTTAGCTTTGATATTTGTGTTTTATAAATTCCCTTCTAGATTGGTGTTCTTAATGCTATCAACAGACCGAGAGGTTGAGACTAGATCTAGGATATTTTACCACCGAGAGGTGTAGATTAAATGTTTGAATCAATCAATGCTAGAGATTTACTCACTTAGCCTAACAGATTAGATGAGTAAGGGGTTTACTGACAATAATGAATCGGTTTGTATTGCTTGCTTGGTCATGTTTCTCCAACAAGAGTTGGGTAGGGAAGTGATTAAGGTTGATTATTTCTATCACGAGAGTGTTTTAACAAGATTTTAGAGAATCATTGTCTAGGGAATATTTGCTTGCGGCATGCAGGACATCCATACTGGTTAGGAGCACTTAGGAGTCGAGTACCCCATCCTTAGGAGCTTTTTTATTTAGATTTTTGGCATTTTATTCATAACTCGATCCCTTACCCGAACAGGTACCAATCACATGCTTCGAGTATACCTTCGAGCTGTTCATACTCATCTTGCTTACTCGATCACCCCACCGATCCTGTACTCGAATGCTTAGGTCATGTGGTTCTTGTTTATTTATTTTCTTCTTATCATTTTAGGATTGTTAGATCAAACTCATTGATTGCTTGGCTTTACTTGCATATGTCTGATCATATCTCATCTGCTAGCATAACAACCATTTGGATTGATAACCCTTTGTACTACAACAGCATAGGGAATTGATACCATGGGTGAAAATCCTACTATCAATTTGGCGTTGTTGCCATTTGTTTGCATTTACATTTGTTACGTTTAAGATTTCAGCACTTGCTAGATCAAGTTCTATCTTACATTTTGTTTCGGTACTGACGTGATTACTTTCGTTTTTGTTTGTTTTGCATTTCTTGTACAACCCGAGTACCCACCCAACCCGTCACTCGATCACCTGGATCGAGTTGACCCTCGTGTACACACTCGGTCAACTGCTTATGCATGCAAACACGATCCAAGGGTAGACAACACTTGAGTCCTTTAATCGACAACATTGATATACCAAGGTTACTCCGTCCAACACAAGTTCAACAACCGCACCAACAAACAATTGAGGAGGAAATGAATAATCAGAATGGTCCACCAGCTACTTAAGAGAGGACCAACATAAAAGCAGGGGATGCACCATCTACTCACACTCAAAGACATGGAATTGTACCACCAGCAGTCAAGAACAACAACTTTGAGATCAAGAGTAGTCTCATCCAGATGATACAGAGCAACAAGTTTCATGGATTGCCAATGGAGGACACATTGGACCATCTGGATGAGTTTGATATGCTCTGTAGCCTAACTAAGATCAATGGAGTTAGTGAAGATGGATTCAAACTCCGGCTTTTCCCATTCTCTTTGGGAGACAAAGCACACATCTGGGAGAAATCACTCCCCAAGGAGTCCATCACCACCTGGGAAGCATGCATGAAGGCATTTCTAGCCAAATTCTTCTCCAACTCCAGAACTGCAAGGCTGCGAAATGATATTTCCAGCTTTGTTCAGAAGAACAATGAAACGTTCAGTGAAGCTTGGGAACGTTTCAAGGGATACACAAGCAGATGCCCTTATCATGGATTCAAAAATGCTTCATTGCTAAGTACACTATACCGAGGTGCAGTCCCTAAGATACGGATGTTGCTGGACACCACAAGTAATGGCAACTTCCTCAACAAGGATGTCGATGAAGGATGAGATCTAGTGGAGAACTTAGCTCAATCTGATGGCCACTACAATGAGAAATATGATCGCTGATAGACTCCTAGGTGAGGATCTATGCCCAAGGACACACTTTGCAAGGTCTTGAAGAGGGATGAACGAAATGATGAAGATGAATGGGTAGAAGATGCAGCGGAATGGAGAGATTAACGACGGAGAAGGTGTAGAGATGGATTTGCAGCGGATTGAAGGGGAGAATGAAGTGTACTTCTAAGAGAGATGGAGATCTCTTAGACTACAGGCTTGATTACAACTTAGATATGACACACTAAGAAGTAAACAAGTTGAGAAGATACTACACACTTCTCAGATCAAACAAGTAAAAAGAAGGTTTTTGAATAAACTGTTTGATGAGAAACAAATGAGAACTACATTGTCTTTTTATAGGAGAAGGGGGGACGAAGGAGAAGAGAGGAATTAAAGGCCTAGGAAATCATGCAAGAGCTTTAACAAGGTCAAGCTCATGCATAATGTCTAGGAAATTACAAAGCAATAAATGCAAGTTTGAATAAGAGAGAAAAGATAGAAAATGGGTCAAGGCAAAGAGATGGGGCCTTGGACCACAACTTGGTCTGGCAAAGGGGTCTTGAAAATGTTACTTAGGCCTCAATAAAAACCTTGTCAAGAAAACCCAATGGGACAAAACTTGACAAGGGAAAAAGAGTGCATAAGCAACACTTTACCCTTTACCGAGCACCTTGAGTTGTGACCATTGTCCAAGTGGTTTGAGCGACGTCTTTCTGCTTCTTGTCCATCTCTTTGATTAGTCCATTGATAGCTTGGTTCAACCTCCTGGATCTTGATATTGTTAAAGGACCAGCCGGAACAATCAACGCTTCCTCCGATGCTTCCTCTGGTACAAGCTGCTCCGCTGGTGCTTCCTCTGGTTCAAGCTGCTCCTCCAATGCTTCTTTTAGTTAAAGATGCTCCTCATGTCCATCTTCTTTGGTTGATCTGTCCATGGTCTCATCATCCTCTCCCACTTGAAAAGGATTTGACCTCAAATCCGAATTATCTGCATAATAAGGAAGAAGATCAGAAACATTGAAACTACCATTAACTTTGTACTTACCTTGGAGGTCGAGTTGGTAGGCATTGTTGTTGATTCTTTTGAGGACTGTGAATGGTCCATCAATTCTTGGCATTAGTTTGGATGCTTGCTCCTCCGGGAAACGCTCCTTCCTAAGATGAACCCACACTTGATCACCCTCATTGAAGATGACCTCTTTACGCCCTTTGTTTGCATACTTCTCATAAAGCTTCGTCTGGGCCTCAAGATTTTCCTTAGCCTTTTTGTGAACCTGCTTTACTAAATCGGCCTTTTTCTTGCCATCAAGACTTGATCTCTCACTCAAAGGTAAAGGCATTAGATCCAAACGAGATGTGGGATTTAACCCATAAACAATTTCAAAAGGAGAAAACTTAGTCGCAGATTATAAGCAAATTCAACATGCGACAAGCAATTCTCCCAAGTCTTAAGGTTCTTTTTAATGAGCACACGCAACAATGTAGACAAGGTTCGATTCACAACTTCTGTTTGACCATCGGTTTGCGGATGACATGTAGTAGAGAAAGCAATCTAGTTCCTAACTGAGACCACAAAGTTTTCCAAAAATAACTAAGGAACTTAGTGTCACAATCAGAAAATATGGTCTTAGGTATGCCATGCAAACGAACAACTTCCCTAAAGAATAAGCTAGCAACATGAGATGCATCATCAGTTTTATGACATGGAATAAAATGCGCCATTTTAGAAAAGCGATCAACCACCACAAAAATTGAATCCTTACCAGCCCTAGTCCTAGGCAATTCAACCACAAAATCCATAGATATATCCGTCCAAGGATGCAAAGGAATAGGTAAAGGGGTATACAAACCGTGGGATTGAACCTTAGCCTTAGCTTGCTTACAAGTTGTGCACCGTTCACATAGTCGTTCAACATCTCTTTTCATGTGCGGCCAATGAAAGTGTTCTTGCATCACTTTATATGTCTTAGCAACTCCAAAGTGTCCCATTGAACCACCTCCATGAGCTTCCCTTAGAAAAAGTTCTCGTAAAGAAGAGTAAGGCACACAAAGTCTATTTTCAAAGAATAAATAACCCTCATGCCGATAATATTTTCCAAAGGCAAACTTTTCACAAGATTGAAATCTTTGCTAAAATCAGAATCATTAGCATACAAGTCTTTTAATTTCTCAAAACCCAACAATCTTGCATCCAAAGAAGTAAGCAAAACATACCTTCGAGATAATGCGCCGGCTACAACATTATCTTTACCTTTTTCGTACTTGATCACATATGGGAAAGATTCGATGAATTCTACCCACCGCGCATGACGTTTTTCAGCTTTTGTTGACCCTTTAAGTGCTTTAGAGACTCGTGTTCAGTATGAATGACGAATTCCTTTGGCCATATATAGTTCTGCCAAGTTTGTAGTGCTCGGACCAATGCGTAAAGCTCCTTGTCATAGGTCGGATAGTTGAGTGTCGCTCCTCCTAGCTTCTCACTGAAGAATGCTATGGGCTTATGATCCTGCATCAAAACAGCTCCAATACCTATCCTGGAGGCATCACACTCAATCTCAAAAGTTTTCATAAAATTTGGAAGAATTAAAACAGGAGAGTTAGTAAGCTTCTCTTTCAAGGCCCAGAAGGCGTTTTCTTGTGCGGCTTCTCATTTATATCCAACGTCCTTTTTAATGACTTCCCTACGCGGGGCGGAAATGGTGCTGAAGTCCTTGACAAATCGTCGATAGAATCCTGCTAAACCGTGAAAACTCCTAACCTCGCTCACATTTGTAGGACTTGGCCATTCTTTAATTGCCTTGACTTTCTCCTCATCAACCTTGATTCCATCTGCACTCACAAAAAAGCCTAGGAAAACAAGATTATTTGTGCAAAAGGTGCACTTCTTAAAGTTCGCATAAAGCTTCTCCTTCCAAAGAAAATCAAAAACGAGTTTAAGATGCATGACATAATCCTCCATGTTTTTGCTATAAACCATGATGTCATCAAAATAAACCACAACAAATATTCCAATATGCTTCCTAAGGACATGATTCATCAATCTCATGAAAGTACTAGGCGCATTAGTTAAACCAAACGGCATGACTAACCATTCATATAACCCTTGTTTGGTTTTAAAAGTCGTTTTCCACTCATCACCTTCTTTCATAAGGATTTGATGATAACCACTTTTAAGATCAATTTTTGAAAAGATGCTAGAACCATGCAATTCATCAAGCATATCATCTAATCTAGGGATAGGATGACGATACTTAACCGTAATATTATTGATGGCTCGGCAGTCCACGCACATTCGCCAACTCCCATCTTTCTTTGGTACTAGTAACACTAGAACGACACATGGACTCATGCTTTCTCGAATATGTCCTTTGTCCATAAACTCGTTCACTTGTATTTCAAGCTCCTTTGTTTCAGTTGGGTTGGTGCGGTAAGCTGGTCGGTTTGGTAGAGAGGCTCCCGGCACAAAGTCAATTTGATGCTAAATCCCTCGGATTGGTGGTAAACCAATGGGATTGTCGTCTGGAAATACATCCTTATATTCTTGCAAAACCAACTCAATCTTACTCGGTAGCACCGGTTTGGGGTTAGTTGAACAAGCAAGAGTTTCTATGTAAACAAATAGTAAACTATTGTGACTTACCTTGTTCTTGCCCTTGGTATCGATTGGTTCGGTTGTTTTTAGGGTCTGCTGTTTCATGCTAAGCTGATCTAGGTAGACTTCTTGCAGCGTCATTGGAATGAGAGTCGTTTTACGGCCATTGTGTTCGAAGGTGTGTCGATCGACCATTGTGTTCGAAGGTGTGTCGATTGGTGAAGCCATCGTGGGCAACTTTTCTGTCTGATTGCCATGGACGTCCAAGAAGAATGTGGCTAGCGTCCATCGGTAGTATGTCGCACATGACCTTGTCTTGATACTTACCTATTGAAAGCGGCACCTTGACTTGCTCTTTGACGGACATCTCACCTTTTTCGTTAAGCCATTGGAGCGCATATGGTTTTGGATGTTTAAGCACTTCTAATCCAAGCTTCTCCACCATAGTCCTGCTTGCAACATTAGTACAACTACCACCATCAATAATCAAACTACATACCTTATCTTTGACCAAGCATCGCGTATGAAACAAGTTTTCCCTTTGTGCTTGCTCCTCAGCCTTAGTTAGAACACCCAAAGATCTTCTAGCCACAAGCAGTTCTCCTTTAGCAGGGGCTTCCAAACCCTCTTCCAATGAGTCATTTTCTGAATGTTCATCTGCAGATTCTACCTCGCAATTGTCTTTAAGGACCATGGCTTTTTTGTTGGAACACTCACTTGCATAATGCCCAATTCTTTGACACTTAAAACATCGAATATCTCTTGCCCTGGTGTTCACCTCCTTACCCTTACCTTTCGGGTCTGCTTCTATCGGTTTTGGCTTGACGAATGGCTTGTAGTTCTTTTGGTAGTCGGGCTTGTCCTCCTTTTGATAACTTGATTTTCCTGAGTTGTAGCTGGTCTTGGCGGTGCTGTAGCTGGATCGGGAATTCTTCCTCTTGATTTGCTGTTCGAACATGACTGCCTTGTGAAGCATTTCCTCAAGTTCCACATAGTGCTGGGTTTCTAGACGGTCTTGGATTTCTCGGCTAAGACCTCCCATGAATCGTGACATAACAGCTTCACCATCTTCTTGAATATCAGCTCTTAGCATAAGGGTTTCCATTTCCTTGAAGTACTCCTCATCTGACTTCGTTCCTTGAACCAAATTCCTCAAACGCTGATGAAGATCACGGTGATAGTAAATCAGCACAAATCTTTTTCTCATGATGGCTTTCAACTGGTTCCATGTTTCGATCGGTGTATCTTCGGTACGTCTACGGCTGGTAACTAGCTGATCCCACCAACTTAAAGCATAGTCGTAGAACTCAGTAGCAGCAACTTTAACCTTGTTGACCTCGGTGACCTCTTGACAAACAAAGACTAACTCAGTTTTCTGCTCCCACTCCAAGTAAGTATCCGGGTTGTTGGTTCCATGGAAGGCAGGAATCTTGAACTTTAGTCCTCCCAAAGGATCTCTAGGTTGCGGTCTGTCTCGTCATCGTCTTTGTTGACTGTTGTGAGAGGTGGCGTTACTGTAGTACTCTCTTGTTTCATCGTTTGGCCTTGGTTTTTCCTGGTTCTGCCTTTGATGTCGATTTGCTTCTGGATTGGTTTGATTCAAGTGAATAGCGCCAAATTTTGCATCAAGCATCGTTGTCATAGCTGCGGTGACAGATTTAAGGATCCTCCTTTCAAGACTAGATGTAGAAGACTCTTCCTCTTCCGAAGTTACCATGGTACCTGAAATAAAAAAAAGATCCACAAGTAAAAATTCCCAAAAAACACGCAAATGGAAACAGATCTGGGAAAAATATTAAAACGAAACCAAAAATTCTCAAATCAATTTTTAAAAATACTACACTCTTTTCTGATTCGAAAACAGTTGATTTTGTAATTTTTGAACAAGTAAAATATTTTAGAAAATTCTCGCAAGATAAATGACAGATCTGAAAAAAAAATAAAAAGTGATGACACCACATGATAGACTCCTAGGTGCGGATCTATGCCAAAGGACACACTTTGCAAGGTCTCGAAGAGGGATGAACGAAATGATGAAGATGAATGGATAGAAGATGCAGCGGAATGGATAGATTAACGGCGGAGAAGGTGTATAGATGGATTTGCAGCGGATTGAAGGGGAGAATGAAGTGTATGTAACACCCGCGTCCCGCGATCCGAAAGGAGGGGCAGTTTGTTTTAAGGAAATCGATAGCTATATGAGCTTAAGTAGCTAAGCTACTAGCTCAAATAGCTGGAATACGAGCTGAATGAGCTGAACAAGCTCGATGAACAAGTAGTTCAGCTGCGGACAGCTATCGGCCAGCTATGGACAGCTATCGGCCAGCTATGGACAGCTATAGGCTAGCTGTGGACAGCTATGGACCAGCTGCGGACAGCTAGGCCAGCTAGTATCAGCTCGTCCAGCTAGCGTCCAGCTAGCGTCAGCTCGACTAAGCTCGGCCAGCTGGACGATGGTGGACAGTCTCCGGGCCAGCTGGGGAGCTCGTGGACGGTAATGGGACGGCATGACCGAACGGGCATGGCCGGACAGGCACGGACAGACAGGCATGTCCGAACGTGCACGAATGAAGGGCCTTGATGGACAGGTGCCTTTTGGGAGCCTAGACTTCGGCCAGGGCACTATAAATAGAGGGCAAGGCCTTCATTCCAACACACCATCATCCTTCCATCGTCCATCTAGGCCTAAGAAGAAAAGGGGGTGCGGCTCGGCGAGTATACTCGTCCGAACTGATGCGCATGCTACCTCTCTATCGAAGGTACGATGAGACGAGCGATGGTTCGGCAAGCGGGCCGATCCGATCGTAGGATAGGCGGCGGTTCGTCCGGGGAGACGAACCGATCGCAGGATGATCGACGGTTCGATCAGAGAGTCGGACCGATCGAAAGGTTATCGACGATCCACGTCAATGGACGGATCGATCGAGAGTTGACCGGTGATTCAATCGCTAGTCGGATCGGGTGATCAAAGGATCGACGATACGAGCCGTAGGTTGGATTGATCGGTCGGGTGGTCAAGTGGTCGACAAGTCAGTCGGAAGTATCGGCCCAGGTCTGTGGTTGATCAGCGATTCGATTATGGGGTCGGATAGTTGATCGGACCTGGCTCTGATACCAAGACCGACGAGTTAATCGGGGTATTAATGGTATGACCGATGGGTCATTTAAACGGTACGTCCGATACCGAGCTTTGGGTACGCGAGTGGTTCGGGAAGCCGATAGAGCAACCGTTCACCATGCACCGAAGGGACTATATGTCCCCATCCCTAATATGTGCAAGCCAGTGGGGTTGGTTGGTTGTATGGCTAAGCACAATGGGATGTGATGGAACCCGGGACGATGACCAGCATACGGACACGGACGAGGACCGGAGCGCGCAAGGAACCATGGACGCGACTGCGTCCGGAAGTAAACGGCCCTCAACCCAAGCACCGAACCTGATGCCCGGAGCTACGACAAGGAGCCGGACCGCAGCTAGGACCGCAAGGACGAAGTGCCTCATCTTTGTCCAAGCTTTCGTCCAGGAACAAGCGGAACTCGACCGCGGCCCCAACCGACCCGATGAGCAGCCAACCGAGGCTCTTCTAACGGTCTTCACCATCTCACAAGGGTGAAGACCTCCAAGTCATTAGGGAAAGTAGTACTCTTTTTCCCACCTTGGGTTTGTCCCTACGTGGTTTACCAAGGGGGTTTTAACGAGGCTATGGACCCTAGTGCATGGCCATGGACCACTTCGGCCGCGTGGCCATTCTATCCTTAGTTTTATTTCTCTTTTAAAAACTATGTCTTGAACGCTGCGTTTTATCTCCACCCACGTGTTTAGGGTTTTGAGAGTTCCTCTATGTAAGCGGCCCTATATAAAGGGCCTAGACCCTATCATGTAAGGCAGACTATTAAGAATTAAGAACCAGAAGTTATCCTTCTCTCTCGTTTTCAGTGATTGAAACGAAACCCTAGAAGCTGCACGAACCGGGTTCGTTAGCTACTAGTTTGGCCGTATCGCAAGGAGATCCATCCCTTGTGTGTCGCTACCTCATTCCACGTCTATCTCCATCTATCCGAGAGACAAACGAGTCGAGCATCTCCTCGCGAGTCTCTCTCCGTCCGTTCTTGTCGTTCCTTTGTGCCGTTTCCTTCCGTACATCGCTCCGACCGCCGATTCCATCCGCTCACGGCCCAACCGAGTCATACTTTTCGAATCGTTCTGCTGGGTTTGCTCCGTCCGTACGTCCGTGGTTCACGTCCGTAGTCCGGGGTCACATCAGTTGGTATCAGAGCCGAAAGTTCCTCACAAGGTCGTATTTTTCCTTCCCTTACGTCCTTGTACGGTCAAGTTTGAGTCTTGTTTAGGAACTAGTCCGTTTGTATAAGGTTTTGTTCTTGCTAGGTCTTTAGTGTTCTTGAGGTGTTCTTCGCTAGGTAGTTTAGATCCATAAAGTTGTGTTCTTTTGCTTGGTCGTTGTTAGTGGTGGCCTAAAGGCCACGTGTAGCGAGTAGAGTCCCAGCGCGTGAGGTCCGTTTTTGCTTTAGTCTTAGGTTGTCTTGTAGTGCTTTTACTTTTGCTTTTTACTTTACCTTTTTCCAATCATTAGCTGTCCAAGGTTTGTCCGATTTGTTGAACCTATCAAACAGAGAACCCACGCGTTCATTCTTTGTGTAGGATCTTTTCTGAACGGACACGCGTCACGGATCGACCGACGGAACCGATCGCTACCGTCCGATACGACCGTACGCCGGAGGACTTATCAACCGCCGCAGTACCCACTACTGACCGCCGGTGGTATCACTTCTCCAACCAGCCACTGCGTAGACCACCATCCGAACAGTACCTGGCCGCCGTCCGTACCGCGGCCACCGTCCGCACAATCACCGCCGTCCGTACAGCTGATATGGCCGCACAACCTGGAGAGCCGCTTCCACCCCCGGAAATCGGGGCAGTCTTAGCCGAGATCCGGACTCAACTAGCCCAGCTAGGGAACCGGCTACAACGGATCGAGGATGGGCAACGGCAACCCGTGGCTCGTGGACCACCTGTCCAAGATCGCCAACGACGCTATGAACCGGATCCAGGAGGGACGTCCGAAGAAGACGATGGCCCACCCTACCAAGGTAGGCGCCCTCGACGTAGGGACGAGCATGAGGACGATCAACCCTACCGTCCGGTCGAACCGGGTCACAAACTCACGGCCCCTACGTTTGCCGGAAAAGTTGATCCGGAGGCATATCTCGACTGGGAGGGACGGATGGATCATATATTCGCCTGTTACAACTACCCCGAACCCAAGAAGATCGCCTATGCAGCCGCCCAGTTCACGGACCATGCCCTTACGTGGTGGGATCGTTCCGAAGCTGACCGTAGGAGGAACGGGGAACGCGCCTTACCGCATTGGGAGGCCATGAAGAACGAGATGAGACGCCGGTACGTGCCACCGCTGTACCACCGCGAGCTCCAGCGAAGGTTCCGCAAGCTGTCCCAAGGAGCCAAGAGCGTTGAGGACTACTATGAAGAGTTCGAGCATCTTCGCAACCGGCTGGAGGTCGAAGATAGCAAAGAAGGATTGATGGCCCAGTTCTTGGACGGACTACAAGACCGCATTGCGCGGAAGGTAGAACGTTTATCGTACAACTCGTTCGATGAACTCTTGCACCTAGCAATGCAAGTCGAACAGCAGATCAAGAGGAAGGCCAACACCGTCCACCGCTCTCGCGCTCAAGGAACGCCTAGTTGGTCGCCAAACTCGTCCCCTGGACCGGGAGGGCACCGCGGACAAGAGAAGTCCAAGGCCGTCACCATTGACTCACGGTTCAAACCAAGGGACCAGAACAAGGACTCGCGTACCGACCCCAGGCCGCAACCGACCGAAGGACGTAGCCGAGACATAATATGCTTCAAGTGCCAAGGTCGAGGCCACTACGCCCGAGATTGTCCCAATCCGCGTACCATGACCATTACCGCGTCGGGGGAGCTTGAATCCGAGGACGACAACGACCCTGACGAGCCGAACGATGCTAAGGAGGTCGAGGAAGCCGTCGCCGAGCCTGACGAGGGAGAGCTGCTTATGATCCGACGGGTCCTTAATACTAGCCAGTGTCCGGACGATACGCACCAGCGGGACAACATATTCCACACGCGATGCACTGTAAGTGGGAAGGTTTGTGGCTTGATCATTGATGGTGGATCTTGCACAAATGTGGCAAGTTCCTACATGGTCAAGAAACTTTCTCTTGGTACCACAAACCATCCTAAACCCTACAAACTCAAATGGTTGAATGACAAGGCCGTGGTCCCAGTCACCGAACAGGTCACGGTCCCGTTTAGTGTAGGCCCCTATAAAGACCAAGTCTTGTGTGACGTGGTTCCAATGCAAGCTAGCCACCTCCTTTTGGGGCGTCCTTGGCAGTTTGATAAGCGGACCTCTCACTGTGGCCACACAAACCAATACTCCTTTGTGCATGATAATAAGCGTATTTGCCTAAAACCATTGAGTCCCACACAAGTTTGTGAGCTGCAATCGAAAATGTCTAAGGAACCGAGCACTAAAATGAACTTCTTGATTAATGCTAGCACGGTTAGGAGATCACTTAGTGACTCCACTTGTCAAGTCTTATTGATGGTCTTTAAGGATGTTGTGAGTATAGGTACGGAGCAGGACGCCGTCCCGGCCATGATCAGACCGCTCCTACGACGATACCAGGACGTGTTTCCGGATGAATTACCGCACGGTCTACCACCACTTCGCGGCATTGAGCATCAGATCGACCTTGTACCCGGAGCCCAGCTCCCGAACCGTCCTGCCTACCGCGTGAATCCCGAAGAGGCCAAGGAGCTTGAACGCCAGGTATCCGAACTCATGGAGCAAGGATACGTCCGAGAGAGCCTTAGTCCGTGCGCGGTGCCAGTCTTGCTGGTACCTAAGAAGGACGGGACATGGCGTATGTGCGTGGATTGCCGGGCAGTAAACAACATCACCATCAAGTACCGCCATCCCATTCCGCGCCTAGACGACATGCTTGATGAACTCAGCGGTTCCGCCATCTTCTCCAAGATAGACCTTAAAAGTGGCTATCATCAAGTGAGGATGAAAGAAGGAGATGAGTGGAAAACCGCGTTCAAAACCAAGCAAGGTTTGTACGAATGGTTGGTAATGCCATTCGGTCTATCTAATGCTCCCTCCACCTTTATGAGACTGATGAACCATGTCCTTAGGGTCTATATCAACAAATTTGTGGTTGTTTACTTTGATGACATCCTTGTTTATAGTAAATGCCTTGAGGAACATTTAGAACATCTGTCCTTGGTCTTGGACACTCTTAGGGAGAACAAACTGTACGCTAACTTTAAGAAATGCGTGTTTGGAGCTAACGAGCTAGTTTTCCTAGGCTTTGTTGTAAGTGCGCAGGGGCTTAAGGTGGACAATGACAAGATCAAGGCCATCGAGGAGTGGCCGACCCCGACCAATATCAGTCAAGTCCGGAGCTTTCACGGCCTGGCCAGTTTCTATAGGCGGTTCGTGCGGGATTTCAGTTCGGTAGCTGCACCACTTACCGCCACCATAAAGAAGAGCGTTGAGTTCAAGTGGGGACCGGCCCAAGAAGCAGCCTTCCGCGAGCTCAAGCACCGGCTGACACACGCGCCTCTATTGGCCTTGCCGGATTTCAGTAAAACATTTGAAGTAGAGTGCGACGCGTCCGGGGTGGGCATTGGAGCCGTGTTGACGCAAGGAGGCAAGCCTATTGCCTACTTCAGTGAGAAGCTCAGCGGACCGACGCTCAATTACCCAACCTACGACAAGGAGCTGTACGCCTTAGTCCGCGCGATGGAGACTTGGCAACATTATCTATTGGCCAAGGAGTGCGTCATTCATACCGACCATGAGACGTTGAAGCACTTGCGCGGCCAGACCAACCTGAAGAGGAGGCACGCCAAGTGGCTGGAGTTTATCGAAACCTTTCCTTACGTCATCAAGTACAAGAAGGGCAAGGAGAATGTTGTGGCCGACGCACTTTCACGGCGCCATACGCTGATCACCACCATGGACGCACGGATCCTCGGGTTTGAGCACATCAAGGACGCGTATGGTTTGGACCCGGACTTCGCTGAGTGCTACCAGGAACATGGTAAAGGAAGCTATACCAAGTTCTTCGTACATGACGGGTTCCTATTCAAGGAGAGGCGCCTGTGCGTCCCGGCCGGATCGATGCGGGAGTTATTAATGAGGGAAGCACATGGAGGAGGGCTCACGGGACACTATGGCGTAGCCAAAACAATGGCCATCCTGAAGGAGCACTTCTATTGGCCTAAGATGAAGCGCATGGTGGAGAAATTCTGCGGTAGTTGCATTATGTGCCGGACGGCCAAGTCCACCACGCGTCCCTATGGCCTGTACACACCCCTTCCGATCGCATCAAGTCCGTGGGTTGACCTATCTATGGATTTTGTCCTTGGTCTACCACCGTGCGACAAGAAGGACGCTATTTTCGTGGTCGTGGACCGTTTCTCCAAAATGGCCCATTTTATACCGTGCAACAAGACCAACGATGCCATGCACATCGCCAACCTGTTCTTCCGAGAAGTAGTGCGGCTACACGGCCTCCCCCGTACCATTGTGTCCGATCGCGAGCCCAAGTTCCTCGGCCATTTCTGGAGGACCATATGGAGAAAACTCGGAACGCGGCTGTTGTACTCGACCGCGTGCCATCCGCAGACGGACGGCCAAACAGAGGTGGTTAACCGCACCCTCGGAGCACTACTGCGGACCACCATCGGCAGTAACAGGAAGACTTGGGTCGAATGCCTTCCATTTGTGGAGTTCGCCTACAACCTTGCCACGCACTCGGCCACCCAGAAATCGCCGTTCGAGATCGCTTATGGCTTTAAACCGCTGACTCCTATGGACGTGTTACCCTTGCCGCCCGGAGAAGTAGTGAACCAAGATGGCGCGAGCAAGGCCGAGCTTATCAAACAGTTACATGCGGAAGTGAAGGCCAACATAGAGCGGCGTACCGAACACTATGCGCGGACAGCCAACAAGGGCCGGAAGACCATGGTTTTCAAGGAAGGCGACTGGGTTTGGTTGCACCTACGGCCAGAACGGTTTCCGCAGAAGAGGAAGGACAAGCTGAGCCCCCGCGGAGATGGACCTTTCCGAGTCGTCGAGAGGATCAACGACAATTCCTACCGCCTTGAACTGCCCGGTGAGTATTTGACTTCGACCTCATTCAATGTTTCTGACTTGGCCCCGTTTGATGTAGGTACCGAGGAAGATGTTTTGAGGGCAAAACCTTTCCAAGGGGGAGGGAATGATGGAACCCGGGACGATGACCAGCATACGGACACGGACGAGGACCGGAGCGCGCAAGGAACCATGGACGCGACTGCGTCTGGAAGTAAACGGCCCTCAACCCAAGCACCGAACCTGATGCCCGGAGCTACGACAAGGAGCCGGACCGCAGCTAGGACCGCAAGGAAGAAGTGCCTCATCTTTGTCCAAGCTTTCGTCCAGGAACAAGCGGAACTCGACCGCGGCCCCAACCGACCCGATGAGCAGCCAACCGAGGCTCTTCTAACGGTCTTCACCATCTCACAAGGGTGAAGACCTCCAAGTCATTAGGGAAAGTAGTACTCTTTTTCCCACCTTGGGTTTGTCCCTACGTGGTTTACCAAGGGGGTTTTAACGAGGCTATGGACCCTAGTGCATGGCCATGGACCACTTCGGCCGCGTGGCCATTCTATCCTTAGTTTTATTTCTCTTTTAAAAACTATGTCTTGAACGCTGCGTTTTATCTCCACCCACGTGTTTAGGGTTTTGAGAGTTCCTCTATGTAAGCGGCCCTATATAAAGGGCCTAGACCCTATCATGTAAGGCAGACTATTAAGAATTAAGAACCAGAAGTTATCCTTCTCTCTCGTTTTCAGTGATTGAAACGAAACCCTAGAAGCTGCACGAACCGGGTTCGTTAGCTACTAGTTTGGCCGTATCGCAAGGAGATCCATCCCTTGTGTGTCGCTACCTCATTCCACGTCTATCTCCATCTATCCGAGAGACAAACGAGTCGAGCATCTCCTCGCGAGTCTCTCTCCGTCCGTTCTTGTCGTTCCTTTGTGCCGTTTCCTTCCGTACATCGCTCCGACCGCCGATTCCATCCGCTCACGGCCCAACCGAGTCGTACTTTTCGAATCGTTCTGCTGGGTTTGCTCCGTCCGTACGGCCGTGGTTCACGTCCGTAGTCCGGGGTCACATCAGGATGGGTCAAGGTTAAAGTTATATTCCGCTGCGTAAAGGGGTCTACGAAGCAAGGCCATGAGCCAAAGCTTAGTGACCAAATCAAAGGATATTCGGCCGGTAATGGGGCCGAATGGAAGCCGTGACCGCGGACGCTGGGACGTCCGGGTCGGGGTCTTTCAAGTTGGTATCAGAGCATGCGCGATCCTGTGAGGACGTATGCCGTTATGCTATGTGTTCGGACGAAATGGAAATCTCTGATAAGATCGAAGACATGCTTGGGAACGGGAATGTGTTCGCCAAGATGCGCTCGTGAATCGAGCGATTGTTCAAAACATCGAACACATAGCATGTCGACCAGATGGTCGGAAACTACGACCCTGTTCAGGAAGGACCAGGGTCGGGAACTACGACCGCGTCCGGGAAGGACCAGGGTCGGGAACTACGACCGCGTCCGGGAAGGACCAGGGTCGGGAACTACGACCGCGTCCGGGAAGGACCAGGGTCGGGAATTACGACCACGTCCAGGAAGGACCAAGGTCGGGAAATTGTCCTAGTTGGGATGGAACTAGGACAGGAACAGACTTGATCTATTCGGAGATTGTCCAAGATCAATGGGAAAAGATTGCGTTGAGAAAGACGTAGATCTAGGAAAATGACCAAGTCCTAAAAAGAGCATGATCGAGAATAGATCAAGTCTCAAGTGGACGAAGGTCGAGAATCTCTACACCCACCAAATTCGAGGACGAATTCATTTTAAGGGGGGTAGACTTGTAACACCCTCGTCCCGCGATCCGAAAGGAGGGGCAGTTTGTTTTAAGGAAATCGATAGCTATATGAGCTTAAGTAGCTAAGCTACTAGCTCAAATAGCTGGAATACGAGCTGAATGAGCTGAACAAGCTCGGTGAACAAGTAGTTCAGCTGCGGACAGCTATCGGCCAGCTATGGACAGCTATCGGCCAGCTATGGACAGCTATAGGCTAGCTGTGGACAGCTATGGACCAGCTGCGGACAGCTAGGCCAGCTAGTATCAGCTCGTCCAGCTAGCGTCCAGCTAGCGTCAGCTCGACTAAGCTCGGCCAGCTGGACGATGGTGGACAGTCTCCGGGCCAGCTGGGGAGCTCGTGGACGGTAATGGGACGGCATGACCGAACGGGCATGGCCGGACAGGCACGGACGGACAGGCATGTCCGAACGTGCACGAATGAAGGGCCTTGATGGACAGGTGCCTTTTGGGAGCCTAGACTTCGGCCAGGGCACTATAAATAGAGGGCAAGGCCTTCATTCCAACACACCATCATCCTTCCATCGTCCATCTAGGCCTAAGAAGAAAAGGGGGTGCGGCTCGGCGAGTATACTCGTCCGAACTGATGCGCATGCTACCTCTCTATCGAAGGTACGATGAGACGAGCGATGGTTCGGCAAGCGGGCCGATCCGATCGTAGGATAGGCGGCGGTTCGTCCGGGGAGACGAACCGATCGCAGGATGATCGACGGTTCGATCAGAGAGTCGGACCGATCGAAAGGTTATCGACGATCCACGTCAATGGACGGATCGATCGAGAGTTGACCGGTGATTCAATCGCTAGTCGGATCGGGTGATCAAAGGATCGACGATACGAGCCGTAGGTTGGATTGATCCGTCGGGTGGTCAAGTGGTCGACAAGTCAGTCGGAAGTATCGGCCCAGGTCTGTGGTTGATCAGCGATTCGATTATGGGGTCGGATAGTTGATCGGACCTGGCTCTGATACCAAGACCGACGAGTTAATCGGGGTATTAATGGTATGACCGATGGGTCATTTAAACGGTACGTCCGATACCGAGCTTTGGGTACGCGAGTGGTTCGGGAAGCCGATAGAGCAACCGTTCACCGTGCACCGAAGGGACTATATGTCCCCATCCCTAATATGTGCAAGCCAGTGGGGTTGGTTGGTTGTATGGCTAAGCACAATGGGATGGGTCAAGGTTAAAGTTATATTCCGCTGCGTAAAGGGGTCTACGAAGCAAGGCCATGAGCCAAAGCTTAGTGACCAAATCAAAGGATATTCGGCCGGGAATGGGGCCGAATGGAAGCCGTGACCGCGGACGCTGGGACGTCCGGGTCGGGGTCTTTCAGTGTACTTCTAAGAGAGATGAAGATCTCTTAGACTACAGGCTTGATTACAACTTAGATATGACACACTAAGAAGTAAACAAGTTTAAAAGATACTACACACTTCTCAGATCAAACAAGTAAAAAGAAGGTTTTTGATTAAAATGTTTGATGAGAAACAAATGAGAACTACATTGTCTTTTTATAGGAGAAGGGGGGACGATGGAGAAGAGAGGAATTAAAGGCCTAGGAAATCATGCAAGAGCTTTAACAAGGTCAAGCTCATGCATAATGTCTAGGAAATTACAAAGCAATAAATGCAAGTTTGAATAAGAGAGAAAAGATAGAAAATGGGTCAAAGCAAAGAGATGGGGCCTTGGACCACAACTTGGTCTGGCAAAGGGGTCTTGAAAATGTTACTTAGGCCTCATTAAAAACCTTGTCAAGAAAACCCAATGGGACAAAACTTGACAAGGGAAAAAGAGTGCATAAGCAACACTTTACCTTTTACCGAGCACCTTGAGCTGTGAGCATTGTCCAAGTGGTTTGAGCCACATCTTCCTGCTTCTTGTCCAGCTCCTTGATTAGTCCATTGATAGCTTGGTTGAACCTCCTGAATCTTGATCTTGTTAAAGAACTCGCCAGAACGATCAACACTTCCTCCGATGCTTCCTCCGGTACAAGCTGCTCCGCCGGTACTTCCTCTGGTTCAAGAGGTTCCTCCAATGCTTCTTTTAGTTCAAAATTCTCCTCATGTTCATCTTTTTTGGTTGAGTTGTCCATAATCTCGTCAATCGCACTGTGCAATCTAGTGGCGAAGATGATGCCAAATACACACTACAAGAAAAGTTGTCCAAAGCCACAACAAAATTTGTAACTATAACCCATATCTTGTGGCTATTTTCCTAATAGCATCGGAAAGCCACAACAAAATTTTATGGCTATAGTGTTGTAGCTATTTTTCGTTGTGACTATTTGCGGAAGATTAGCCACAGATTTACCACAGCAGATTTTGTGGCAAATAACCACAACTTGCAACGAAATAAATCGTATCTATGACATTGTAGCTATTTTATATTCTGGTTTTATGGTTATTTTTGTCAACTTGAACTAATTGTTTGTGGCAACTTAAATAATTTATTTAAAAAAAAACATTCAATATTACAAATATATATATACACAAACACATATACATATGTATACGAGTTTTTTCTCTATACATATACGATTATATAGATACATACAAACACGTTCTCTCCTTCACTCTCCGATGTCTTCCTCCTCTTTCCTTATACATGCCTTTTTCATACATAAAACAGTCAAAATCTGCAGAAACAAAAAAAGAGGACAAAACTAGAATAAAACAGAAGATCTAACAAATTAGAGCTTGAATTAAGATAACCTGGATTAATTAAACTTTAAGATCAATGAAAGAAACAACTTAGCTTCTTAGAGAATCAAAGGCAAGCATAAGACTTCCCAAGCTTTCTGCAACAAATAAGCTCCCTTCAATTTTTTTTTTAAAGAATAGATCTGGACAGATGAAAGAAATTAAAACATTGAAGTAAGCAAGATTCTTACAGATCTGGGAAGAGGGATCAGAAAGAGTGTCAAGCCTAGCAAAAGAGCTCCGATCTATGAGTTCCATCCATGGAAGATAGTGAAAGAGGCTATTACGAGGAGAGGAAAGGAAGAAAATCATGAGAGGTAATCAGAGTTTGAGATTGGTTAGCTTGCTAGATGTTGACGAGAGTCTTCCGAGAAGAAGACATTGATGGTGTGGAGTCGATGGAGTGGGAGTGTGCGGCAGGAAAGGAAGGAGAGGAAGTGGAAGTGGAAGGGAGAGAACAAGAATTAGGTGAAAGAGAAGAAGCTACTAAATTAATTAGGTTAAATAGAGTAATAAATAAAATAAATGAATAGTGACATTTTAGTGGGTTGCTTTTCCACTTATTAGTCACGTATCTTAACCGTATAGGCGTATATTTAGTGGGTTAGTAGCTTTCCTCTATTTTGTGTATTTAAACATCACCGTATAGGCGTACATTTTACAAAACTGAGTTTATCTCTTTTGGTTACTTGTTTTTGTGTTAAACATAATTCTATCATATAGATTATAGATCAAATAATTTGTTTATCATACATGTAAGTTTTGGTGCATAGAATTTAGAGCAGCCACAAAATAACTATAAATAGCTATAAAAATAATAGCCACAGACTAATTTTTTGCTAATTTATGGCTAACTAGCTACAACTAGCTATCAAATTTTTTTGTTGCTAATTAGCCACAAATTGCTACAACATAGCTACAACATGGCCACAACATAATTTTGTGTCGGGTTTGTGGCTAATATATACTAGCTACAAAATAGTTGTGGCTGTTTTGTGGCTTTGGACAGGTTTTCGTATATTGACAAGAGAGACATGAAACCCCTCAATGATATTTTGGATAAGCTCCTCAACCCGCAACAGCACGTCCATGCCATCTCCGACGAGGAGCAGTTTCTGCAACAAAGTGGGAAGAGTACTTAGTTAACGGAAGTGAATTACATCAATAATACAGTAGGGCGCAGTACCTACATCCACAATAATCCATCTATCAGCCCAATCACTTCACAGACTTCCTCATCCCTCGATTTGATCTCACTAATGCACCAAGTCCTGTCCACTCAGAAAACCGTTGCGGTCCAAATTAATACACAATTCGATGACCTCGCAAGACAGTTATCGACCAATCATCAGCAACTACACAAAAGTTTTGATGCTTTGAGCTCTGGCATACAGCTGCTAACAGATAAATCAGCTTCAACTTCAACAAGTCAGGAGTCCGCGCTCGCAATAGCACTACAGAGTGGACGCCACTTACCACCTCAGGAGGCACCACCAATCATTCCTGAGGACAGCAATGACTTAGATGGGGAGGATCTCCGTGAGCCGCCCACTCCTACTCATCCACGAAACCATCTCACAAAGCAACCCAACCCGTTACCCGATCACCCCACCCGGACTGATGATCGGGGTGACATTCCTGTAATCCCACCACTCACAGACAAAACAGGAGGAGAAAAACAAAAAGAGAGACGATTCATCCGTCCACCTTACAAGCAACCCTTGCCATTTCCAGGACGGTTTCGCAAGGAACTTCTTGAGAAGTACAAAGAATTGTTCAAAAAATAGATGCATGAGCTCGAGCTCCGCATGCCTTTAATTGACGCTTTCACCCTAATACCTCCCTACTAGAAGTTCCTGAAGGATGTAGTGATGGAACGAATCAAGCAAGTCCAAGGAATGGTCATACTCATTCACGAGTTTATTTCTATCACTACAAGAAATCGGGGTATTAATAGCACCGGGATATAGCGGTTTGTTCACTTATGCTATAGTTATCTTCTTTCTTAAAATTTAACAGTGTTTCTTTTAAATAAACACTATCTTATTTTGAGCGGCAAAAATAATTTGGTCTCGCGCTTAGTTGGATTGATGAGTAATAGCATTCTCAGATTAGAAACGCTATAATAATAGTAACCGGGAAATAAAATTTTTAGTGCCCGCGACTTGAAAATTGATTTGGGGGAAAATATTGAAAGCTAGGGATTATAAAATTAAAAATCGTTTCTCCTTCTTCTTCAATTTTTTTTTTAACTCTTTGAACGTCTTCTCCTTCGGTCTCTTAAGCTTTGTCTTACTTAATCATTCCTCCTTCTTCTTCGTTTTTGTCTCTGTCTCGATCTCCTACTCTCATCAGAATTCTCGCAACCACTCTGATTTGGTCGCGACAGAGTGAGTATAACTTCTTCCTCTCTATCACTCTCAATTTCTATGCTTTATATATGTGTCGATCTCTCACTCTCAGATCTGTCTGTATATCCATTTGTCGCTATCTCATTCTCAGATGTATATGTTTATGCATGTGTCGATCTTTCACTCTTAGATCTGGTAGCTTTCAATTACAGTATATTTTGAGCATTTTATTTCTACACTAATCCAGTTTTTTATGCTCGCATGTTAGTGAAAGAATTGTTTTGTGTTTTGTCTGATAAAGGTAAAATTAGAAATTAGTAAACTTGAGAATTGTTTTGTGTTTTTATGCTCAGACTTTAGAATTGTTTGGGTTTTGTCTCGATCTTTACTTATCTGTTTTTTTTACTAGGTAAAAGCATCACGGTTTTGGGTCCGATTGATTTTCATTGTAAGCTGTTCTTTTCGAACTTTTTCTATTTCTGTACTTTCGCTCTAGTTATTTGAGTGTCTTATCGTTTGAACTGTGGTGGAGTTTTTGTGATCGTATTGGGGATATATGGACAAGACATGGGTTTGGCTTCCAAGGTATGAATCTGTTGATATACATATGAACTTTGTATATTCCATATGATATGATTCTGAACATTATTATATATTTACTTTCAATTTTCTAATTAAACATACAGGGCTAGCCTTGAGTATGTGAAAGGGGCAACTAATTTTGTTACTGCTTCAGCAAGGAAGATGGGTAATGTGACTGAAATTATCTGTCCGTCCATCGATTGCCGCAATGTTTCACATCAACTCTTAGACAAAGTAGTGGAGCATCTAGTGATTAAGGGTATGGATAGGAAGTACATGAGGAATAAGTGTTGGAGTATGCATGGTGGAAGAAAGGATGAGATGTCGGATAGTGTTCCAACATCAGAAACTGAAGCTTATGATTTGCTAAGGACGGCTTATTTTGATGGTGAAGGCAGTCCACAACAATCAAACACAGGAGAATCTGAGGAGGATGCCACTACTGGAGACTTTGAATTTAGGAAGAGTTTGAGAGATGCTGAAACTCCATTGTATGCAACATGTTCTAATTACACCAAGGTTTCTGCAATCATGGCCCTCTATCAGATAAAAGTGAAAAGCGGACTATCAGAAAACTTCTTCAATCAGTTATTTACGATAGTTCATGACATGCTGCCGAAAGACAATGTGCTGCCAAAGTCTACGGATGCAATCTAGAAATTATTGAAGGTTTTTGGGTTTAGATATGATATCATTCATGCGTGCAAGAATGATTGTATTCTCTACAGGAAAAAGTTTGGTGAGATGGAAAGCTGCCCAAGATGTAGTGCTTCAAGATGGGAGATAGATAAGCAAAGTGGTGAGGAAAAGAAGGGGATTCCAGGAAAGGTTCTTAGGTACTTTCCGATCAAGGACAGATTCAGGAGGATGTTTAGATCCAAAAAAATTGATGGGATTTACGTTGGCATTATACCAATGCCACCGAAGATGGTAAAATGCGACACCCTGTAGATTCTATATCTTGGGCTCATGTCAATGATAAATTGCCTGAGTTTGCTGCTGAACCGAGAAACCTTCGACTCGGTCTTTCTACATATGGGATGAATCCTTTTGCTATTCAAAATACCAAATACAGTGTGTGGCCAGTGTTGTTGGTGAACTACAACATGCATCCAACTTTGTGTATGAAGGCTGAGAATATCATGTTGACTATGTTGATCCCTTGTCCAACAGCTCCGAGTAACAACATTGATGTTTATCTAGCTCCTTTGATAGATGATTTGAAGGATTTGTGGAATGAGGGTTTAGAGGTCTATGATTCATATCTGAAAGAGCATTTCACACTTAGAGCTTTGTTATTGTGGACTATCAGTGACTATCCAGCCTTAGGGACATTGTCTGGCTGTAAAGTGAAGGGTAAGCAAGCGTGTAATGTTTGTGGAAAGGATACACCTGCTAGGTGGTTGAAGTTTAGTCGTAAGTATGTATATATTGGATATAGGAGACGACTCAGACCTGGACATCCTTATAGACGCAGAAAAGGATGGTTTGACAACACTGTTGAGGAAGGGACTGCGAATAGGATTCAAACAGGTCCTAAAATTTTTGAGACACTTAAGAATTTCAGGAATGATTTTGGAAGACCCTTGGATAAGGAAACTAAAACGAAGAGAACTGATATATTAGCAGATGAGGAGATTTCAGAGGGAGAGTGTGAAGAAACTTCTGATCAGTGGCGATGGAAGAAGGGGTCAATCTTATTTGACTTACCTTATTGGAAGGTAATATTTTATATTTTATTAATTTATAAGGTCAATAAACATC
Organism: Camelina sativa; assembly: GCF_030686135.1. Lineage (NCBI taxonomy): Eukaryota > Viridiplantae > Streptophyta > Magnoliopsida > Brassicales > Brassicaceae > Camelina > Camelina sativa. Next base: position 34,548,610 of record NC_141893.1, read on the forward strand.
ATTGCCGGTTAACTGATTTTTATTATTTTTTGTCTTTTCATGTGTTAGGAATTGCCGGTGCGACACAACATTGATGTTATGAACATAGAAAAGAACGTGTCGGATTCTTTATTATCTACATTGATGTAGAATGCTAAGTCAAAAGATGGCCTGAAAGCAAGAAAAGACTTGGAAGATATTGGTATTCGACAACATTTGCATTCAGAAGTACGGGTAAGAAAATGTACTTGCCCCCTGCGGCTTACTGGTCGTCTAAGGCAGAAAAAAAAAAGATTTTGTGAGCGATTGGCTAAATTCAGAGGCCCTGATGGCTATTGCGGAAATATTGCCAATTTTGTTTCAATCAACCCTCCTATGATTGGTAGTTTAAAGTCCCATGATCATCATGTACTCATCCAGAATTTGTTACCTGCTGCATTGAGAGGATTGCTTCCAAGAGGACCTCGGGGTGGCGGTGTACCATTGATCCTGAGAAGCTGCTCTCATTGGAGTATGAGATTGTGGAGACGATGTGCCAACTGGAGCGGTATTTTCCTCCATCACTTTTTGATATCATGTTCCATCTCCCTATACATCTAGCAAGAGAAGCACGTTTAGGAGGACCTGTACACTTTCGTTGGATGTATCCTTTCGAGAGGTTAAGTTCTATTTATTGTATTCGTCTTATTTTATAAATGTGTTAGTTTTGGGATACTGATATTACATTGAGCAGGTACATGAAGATACTCAAGGCATATGTTAAAAATTATGCAAGGCCAGAAGCGTGTATGGCTGAGGGATACTTGGCTGGAGAATGTATAACATTCTGTTTGGAGTTCTTAAAAAAATCAGTACCTGTTCAAGAAGCAATAAACCGTAATGAAGATATTGAGACAGATGGACTTGTTGTCGAAGGACAATCGCTACAGAAGGGCAGAGAGGTGACCCTTTCAAATAGAGAGAGAGAGAGGTAGCACATCGATATGTTTTGATGAACATGGCGATTATGGATCCTTATGTACAGTAAGTTAAAACATCCCCTGTCAATTAGCTGCAACTTTACTTAACTTGCATATCATATACATCGTTTTGTATGGTAAAACATGATGCATTAAGAAGAATTGCAAGCTAAGGATGTTCGATGCGCTAGAAGTGAAACTGTTTTATGGAAATATCATACTGACCAGTTTACAGAATGAATTAAGGAAAAGGTTTTTACACATCCATTTATATATTAAGTAGTCTTTAGTTTTAAATCAGTCACTTACATTTTTATATTCTTATTAACTAGATTCCTTCTAACTCAAAAGATCATCCGAAGAAGTTGAGGTGGTTAGCATTTGGACCGAGATACATTGCACAAGCTCATAAAGGTTTTGTCATTAATGGGCTTTGCTTTCACACTGATGATGGTAAACGGAAGACTCAAAATTCTGGAGTGACATATGAAGCTTTCAGCATGTGTAGATCTTTTGCACGCGATAGTAGACAGATGGCTGACATAGTTACATACTATGGTGTGATTAAGGAGATAATTCTTCTTGACTACCATATGTTCACAGTTCCATTATTCAAATGCAATTGGGCCAACAGAGGATATGGTGTGAAAGAAGAAGATGGATTCACGCTCGTTAACCTTCATATGAACCAAATAGCATACCTCCGAGATCCATACATTCTCCCATCACAAGCAAAACAAGTATTTTACTCTAGAGAAGATGACTCATCTCCGTGGTATGTTGTAATGAGAGCACCACCAAGGGGCTATCACGAGTTGGAGACAGTATAGGACTTTGTTGGTGCACCTTCATCAGTCCAGATTCCTGAGGATTTGGATAATCAATCTTCTGATGATGAGAGTTTTTTTGCTAGGGATGATTGTGATGGGATTATAGTGGCAGAATAGTATATCCACGTTGACTTAGGTTTAAACAACTGTGATTTATAGCTAATTTAACTTTTTGGTTGGTGGTCCAGGAAAAAAAATGGTGAAGACAAGAAGAGGACTAGTCCGTCGAAGTGCACGTCAGCAAGGTTTGGAGCCCAGGTCTCCCATAGATACGAAAAGACTAATAAACAGAGGAAACAAAAGATTCTGGCACGTAAGTTGGGTGACGTTGATGGTGTTGAGAATCAAGAAGTTGTTATTACAGAGCAAAATGTCGATGCAGTTGACTGTGGGGTTCTAGACCAAAACGTCGATGAAGTTGATGGTTGGGTTCCAGAACAAAATCCTGAGGACGTCAATAGTGGGGTGTTTGAACAAACTGTTGAGGAAGTAAATTCTCAATTACCAGATGGTGGGGTTGCAAAACAAACTGTTGAGGAAACTCCTTCTTAGATACCAGATGGAACTGAGACTAGGGAGCAAGAATCTCATAATCCTATCAATGAAGAAGTACAAACACCACATTCAGGTGAAAAAAGAAATGAAGAAAAGAGGACCAACCAAGATGCATAAAGTGGCGAAGGATCCTGAGGACAAAGTAGATGTGGAATTCAGTGAGCTTGGTGAGCACTACGGAGAAGGTTCAGCAACACTATCATCTTTTCTTGGTGCACTTGTCCGGGAACATGTTCCGGTAGTACTTGATAACTGGAGGAAAGTTGATAAGCAGACGAAGCATACATTATGGGAAGCAGTTCATGTTTACTCTATTCTACTATATTTAATAAACTCATCTCAATTATCTTGTTTAACTCTTGGAAATATGTTTTTCCTATAGGCGCGATTTAATTTAAGAGAAGAGTGGCAGAAGGATGCTATTTTAAAACAGATGGGTGGTATTGGAGGAGTGGAAAGTCTAAGCTGTTAAACCAAGTTCGAGATGCAAAGAGTACTACAGAGAGGAATTCATTAAAACCAAGTAACATCTCATCTATTGCAACTTGGAACTCTTGGATTAAGAGTAGGAGTACAGCAGTTTTTAAGGTTGAATGTGTTTAAATTTATTTGAGGATGTTCATATTACTGTTCTGTAATTTAATTAACCACATCACATTGTGCAGGAAAAAAGCAACAAGTTTAGAGAAATGAGGAAGAAACAGATTCCTCACACCACTAGTCGCCAAGGAATGTTTAGACTAGGTCAAAAAATGGTCAGTAACTCTCTATCTTGTATATTTCATACAAGTTATATTATGAGTTCCATAATGCTGATAAATACTATGACTTGCTTATAGAAAAAAATAGTGTAGACCCTAGAACGATGTAACGCCCGCGTCCCGCGATCCTAAAGGGGGGCAGTTTGTTTTAAGTAAATTGATAGCTAAATGAGCTAAAGTAGCTAAGCTACTAGCTCAAACAGCTAGAATATGAGCTGAACTAGCTGAACGAACTCGATGAACAAGTATTTCAGCTACGGACAACTCTTGGCCAGCTGCGGACAGCTAACGGCCAGCTGCAGACAGCTATCGGACAGTTGCGAACAGTTATCGGCCAGCTAGCGTCAGCTCGACCAGCTGCCAAGGAGCTCGACAGAGCTCGGCCAGCTGGAAGGTGGTGGACAGTGTGCGGGTCAGCTGGACAGCTCGTCGATAGTCATGGGACGCGGTGACGAACGGTCATGGCCGAACAGACACGGTTGGACAAGCACGGCTGAACAGCCACAGACGGACGGTCATTGCCGAACAAGCACGGACAAACGTGCACAATCAAAGGGTCTTGTCGGACAGGTGCCTTTCGGGGCCTAGACTTTGTCCAGGACCCTATAAATAGACGGCGTGGCCATCATTTCCAGACACCCATCATCCTTCCATCGTCCATCTAAGCCTAAGAAGAAAAGGGGGTGCGGCTCGGCGAGTTTACTCGTCCGAACTGATGTGCATGCTACCTCTCTATCAAAGGTACGATGAGGCGAGCAACAGTTTGGCAAGCGGGCCGATACGATCGTAGGATAAGAGGTGGTTCGTCCATGGAGTCGAACCAATCGCAGGATGATCGACGGTTCGGTCATAGAGTCGGACCGATAGAAAGGTCATCGATGATACAAGCCATAGGTTGGAAGGATCGATCGAGGGTTGACTGGTGATTCAATCGCTAGTCGTATCGGGTGATCAATGGATCGACGATACGAGCCGTAGGTTGGATTGATTGGTCGGGTGGTCGACAAGTCTGTCGGAAGTATCGGCCTTTTCGGTGGTCGATCGGAGATTCAATTATGGGGTCGGATTGTTTGATTGAACCTGGCTCTGATACCAAGACCGACAAGTCGATGGCGTTCAATGGTATGACCGATGGGTCAACTAATGGGACGTCCGATGCCAAGCTTCGGGAACACGAGTGGTTTGGGAAGCAGATAGAGCAACCGTTCACTGTGAACCGAAGGGACTATATGTCCCCATCCCTAATATGTGCAAGCTTGTGGGGTTGGTTGGTTGTATGGCTAAGCACAAAGGGATGGGTCAAGGTTAAAGTTATATTCCGCTGCGAAAAGGGGTTATGAAGCAAGGTCGCAAGCGAAAGCTAAGTACCTGAATCAATGGGTATTCCGCCGGGAATGGGGCCGAATGGAAGCCGTGACCGCGGACGCTGGGACGTTTGGGTCGGGGTCTTTCAAACGGTCACTAGAAGTAAGATCTGTATTGCGGGACACACACATGCCAATAGCAGACCTGTGAAGCCCGAGTTTGCTGACACTATTGTAAGAATCGTACATAATTCTTGTTAAGTAACAAGTCTTCTCTATAGGTTTTTGACCAATATACATGAATTGCATTTGTTCAGGAACAAATCAAATCACTTGATAGTCAAATGGACTCAACAAGCGGTTCTTTTAATATTAAAGAGGATGCTGTGAGCAAAGTGTTGGGGATTGACAAACCTTGACGCGTCAAAGGGATAGGCAGAGGGATTACTACTACCAAGCTAACACACCTCCATGCCAGAGATTCTAAAATTGAAGAATTGCAAAGCGAGGTTCATGACTTGAAGAATTTCGTCCAGGAATTAGCTGACAAGAAAAGTGGTGGTAATGTTGCTTCTCAATCTGAGGATAGTAATGTTAGCAGAGGAGTTAGGTGTCAGATCCTGGATTGGGTTTCTAAAACAGATATTGTCGTTGGTGAAGGAGAATTTTGCTCTGCTGAACCTCAGTATAGGATTAGCGGAATTCCGTTTGGTCCTAACATGGCAGCTATAATCATCAAGTATGTACTTGTCCCAAAAGCATGTATTTGGAGGCCTACGACAGATGTATTTTCCCTGCCAGAAGCTGTAGGGACCAAAATAGCATGGCCATCTCATAAAGTGATATTGGACAATGAAGATGTCTCTCATCAAACTGATGGCTCTAAGCAGGTAAATTTTAATAACCATTTGGGATATTTTAGGATGTCCCAGCAGTTGTTTCATGACTAACCATACACACGATAACTGTAGGATCCTACAACAAATGACCAAGTTGCTAGATGCAAAATCTTGGGTTTATTTGAAGATGAAATTATTGCTGAGGGTGTTGTGTTGTTGGCTGATCAAAACAAAATGGTGGATGATACTCGTATAGATCAAAATGCGGTTGTTTGTCAAGTTGAAAGTGTTATTAACCCAAATACTTATTTGTGGAGACCAAGTTCCGAAATATATTTGATGGGTGAAGCACTGAATGTGAAAATCGCATGGCCAATCCAAAGGATAGACTACATACATGCACCAGAAGAAATATAGAGAAAGTCTAGTCAGGCATGATACTCTTTTTGGATACATTATTGTGTTAGAGTTTTGATTTTGCTGTGATGGATGTTGAATAGTAGATTTGATGTTTTTGGGTGCTATAGAGTGCTACAAGTACCAACACCAATACTAGGAAAGATGCATAGAAGAAGTGCATCTTGTTAGAGTCTAATAACTCTGGACGCATAGTAGCAGAAGGCAGAGTGTGTTCTATTGATCCTGCAGATGTTGTCCATCACGTCCCATTAGGCAAGAATGCCAGCAAGATCTGGGTAGAAGTTTCGAAGATTGGTACTGCAAGTGTCTGGAGACCAAATTCAGAAATCCAGTACATTTCTGATACAATCAGCTCAATAGTGGCATGGCCAAATGATAAACTCCTTTTTGAGTGAGACGTTTTAGGCTATCCGTTTAATTAGCTGCAACTTTGTAACATCCACCCAAAAAAAAGTAATCCTTCTCGAGTCAAACGTTTTATGCTAAGTACTTGCTGTTGGAACGAGATAATTAAGCATGTTTCTTTCATGTGTTTAATATTTTAATAGATATTTCTCTTTTTAATACTAGTACTGTGCTCATGAATAACATATAACCGACCAAATTCTATAAATGATATAACCGACCAAATTCTATAAATGCACTACAAGAAAACAGTCGATTTGCGAGGGAAATCTGCGATGGCAAAATGCCCTCGCAAATTTGCGACGGATTTGCGAGTAGTTTGCTAGTTTAGCGAGGGTACTTGTAATTCCCTCGCAAAATTTGCGACGGCGAAATCCCTCGCAAATTTGCGACGGATTTACGACAGATTTGCGACTCCGCGAAACATCCTCGCAAAAACATCGCAACTCCCTCGCATATTGCGACGGATTAGCGATGACATTTTCCGTAGCAAATTTGCGAGGGAGTTGCAAGGGCCGATGATGTCGGCAGCCACGTTTTTCCCGAGTGTAACTGTTTTGTCGGCAAAACAGTAAAAGCCTCACAAATCCCTTGCAATAAAATAATATTTTAAAATATCCCTCGCAAATCCCTTGCAAATTTTCCTAGCAAATCCATAGCAACTATTTTTAGTAGGCCTATAAATAGCAAGTTTATGATCCATGGAAACCACAACACAAAACACTTCCAACAGACACACTTTGAATACGAAAAAAAATATTGTGAAAGAAAAAAAGGCTAAAAAAAAAACCTAAACACTTTTAAATTATATAATAATGTTTGGAGGCGGGCAGCATGAGATATACACATTGCAACGGTGGATGTACAATCACAGAGATCCGGAGACCGGTGATGTGACGAGAGAGTTTTGTGATGGGTTGCGCGCTTTCATGTACCAGGCGACAAACCAAGACTTTGCTCGTCAAAACGGTACAATATTTTGTCCATGTCCTAAGTGCTTCAACGATAATTATTTGGAATTTAATCTAGTGAAGAAGCATCTTTATAATAGAGGATTTATGCCAAATTACTATGTATGGTATCATCATGGAGAGGGTTGTAGCAGTAACGTTGGAAGTAGTAGTATGAATTATGTTGTTGATCAACCTAGTAATTATGGGCATCAAGAATCTGATCAATTTGGTTTTTATGGGTATAATGAGGAAAATAGATTTCATGATATGGTTAATGATGTATTTCATGAAACTACTGCTGCATTTCCTGAGAATAATACGGAAGAACCCAACGTAGATGCACAACGTTTTTATACTATGTTAGATGCTGCAAATCAACCTATCTACGATGGATGTAGAGAAGGGCATTCTAAGTTATCATTAGCATCTAGGATGATGACAATTAAAGCTGATAATAACTTAAGTGAGAATTGCATGGATTCTTGGGCTGAACTCATTAAAGAGTATTTGCCACCTGATAATGTATCGGCTGAGAACTACTATGAAATACAGAAGTTGGTTGTGAGTCTTGGGTTATCATCTGAAATGATTGATGTGTGCGTTGACTATTGCATGATTTTTTGGAAAGATGATGCTAAGCTGCAGGAATGTCGGTTTTGCGGGAAGCCGAGATATCAACCTACACAAGGAAGGACGCGAGTGCCATATAAACGTATGTGGTACTTGCCTATTGCTGATAGATTGAAAGGCCTATACCAATCAAAACGGACTGCAGCGGCAATGAGATGACATGAAGAACTTTCTACTGAAGAAGGAGAAATTACACACCCATCTGATGCAAAGGCGTGGAAACATTTTCAATCGGTATATCCTGACTTTGCTCAAGAGTGTAGGAATGTTTATCTTGGGTTGTGTACAGATGGTTTTAGTCCATTTGGTATGTCAGGGAGGCAGTATTCTTTATGGCCTGTTATATTGACGCCATACAATCTTCCTCCAAATATGTGTATGCAAAGCGAATTTCTGTTCTTGAGTATTTTGGAGCCTCTAATTCAAAGCGATCTCTAGATATCTTCTTACAGCCTCTAATTCATGAGCTGAAGCAATTGTGGTATGAAGGTGTTCAGACGTTCGATTCGTCGAGAAAACAGAATTTCAATATGCGGACAGTGCTAATGTGGACGATTAGTGACTTCCCTGCGTACGAAATGTTATCTGGGTGGACAACACATGGAAGATTATCATGTCCTTATTGTATGGAACGTACAGAGGCATTTCAGTTAAAGTATGGGCGAAAATCTTGTTGGTTTGATTGTCATCGTCGGTTTCTTCCCTTGCATCATCCGTACCGGAGGAACAAGAAGTTATTTACAAAGAATAAAGTTGTTTGTGTTCCTCCACCAACTTATGTCTCTGGAAATGATTTATTTGAGCAGATTGATTACTATGGAGCTCAAGAAACCTGTAAACGTGGGGGTAACTATCACACACCAGCAAACATGCCAGATGGATATGGAAGCGCTCACAATTGGCACAAGGAGAGTATTTTTTGGGAGCTTCCATATTGGAAAGATCTTCTATTTTGGCACAATCTTGACGTGATGCACATCGAGAAAAACTTTTTCGATAATTTCATCGTTACGCTTCTGAATGTGCAGGGTAAAACAAAAGATAGCAGGAGATCTAGGTTGGATTTGGCGGAAATATGTGCAAGGATCGAGTTACATCTTACCTGTACCCCAATTTCGATTGTCAGTAGAGGCTAAGAAAGTGTTGTTCGAGTGGGTTAAATCTGAAGTGAAGTTTCCAGATGGATTTGTCTCTAAATTTTCCCCCTGCTTTTTTTGACGTGATGGAACATCTTCCAGTCCATCTACCACATGAAGCTGATCTTGGTGACCCAGTGCAATTTTGCTGGATGTATCCTTTTGAGCGGTTTATGAAAGGCTCTTAAAGGAAAGGCCAAAAATCTTGCCAGAGTTGAGGGGTCAATAGTCGCCGGGAGATTAACAGAGGAAACGTCTCACTTTACATCATACTACTTTAGCCCCACTGTGAGAACGAAAAAAACACGTACTCGACGATATGATGACGGAGGCGTTGCACCTACATATAATGTTCCTGATGTTCCAGATATCTTTACTCAAATAGGAAGACTTGCTGGAAAGATAAAGGAAGTTTGGTGGGAAGATCATAGCTATTGTCGAGCAGCTCACAATTACATATTGAGGAATCTAGATTACGTTCAACCTTTTGAAAGGTATTCTTGTTTAAAAACTAAAATTAATTATATTTTATAAGATAACGAACTAACAAATCTCTATTTTTTTAGACTTTTTGAAATGCAGATTCGTGAAGCATATCCTAATTTAGAAGAATCTGACTATGAGGCCTACAAAGAGCGGGATTTCGCTAATTGGTTAAAATACTATGTAAGTATATGTATGAAATAAATTTAAATTAACTATATGTATTATAATTTTTAAGTTAAATAAACTTATGGTCTAATATCTTATTCGTTTATATAGGTTCAGAATGGATGTGGAAATGAACCCTTGCCTCTTTGGTTGCATGAGCTTGTTCAGGAACCAAGAGCGAAGATCACCACTGCTCCGATGTACTTTACTCGCGGTTATACTTTTCATACGTACGCACACGGAAGTCGCAAAGCTACAGAAAATTATGGAATCTATGTACAAGCTGGTGATATCGATTTCTATGGCGTTTTGCAACAAATATTGGAAGTTGATTATCCAGGCCTTCTGAATCTGAGATGCGTACTTTTTAAGTGTAACTTGTACGATCCATCGGCCCGAGGCGTGCGAGTAAATAATTGGGGAGTTGTTGATGTGAATGCGAGCAGATCGTACTCCAAATTTGATCCTTTCATCCTAGCATCACAAGCACAACAAGTGAGCTTTCTGCCCTATCCTCGTTTAAGGCCAAGACGTGAAATGTGGTTATCAGTCATTAAAGTTAATCCTCAAGGCCGTATAATCGGGTTAGTTGATGATCAAGTCGTGTTGCAACAAGAAAGAGTCGGTGAAATTTCCATTCCAAACATGTCAACAGAAGATGTTATCCACATTGATCCACAAAACAGGCAAGTTGAAGATGTTGATGATGTTTCCGAAGAAGAGGGTGAATTAGACGAATTTGAAGAGTCCGATGATGGAGAAGATTCTAATGATGATAATGTAATTTCTAGTAGTTCAGAAAATGAATCTGATTGAGCAATTGTACTTTTTGTTGTTTTTTAAAAAAAAAATATTTATCAATTTGCGATGGATTTGCGTTGGAATTGCGAGGGAGTGCTAGCACTCCCTCGCAAAATGGTCGTTAATCCCTCGCAAATTGCGAGGGAATAACGAATAAAAATATTAGCGAGGGATTTGAGACTGAC